>NC_079193.1:360910412-361210412 GCF_029499605.1 Hyla sarda
GAGTGGGCCAGAAGTATAGTATATATAGTATAGTAGAAGAGCACGGACTGCAGAGAGTGGGCCAGAAGTATAGTATATAGTATAGTAGAAGAGCAGGGACTGCAGAGAGTGGGCCAGAAGTATAGTATATATAGTATAGTAGAAGAGCACGGACTGCAGAGAGTGGGCCAGAAGTATAGTATATAGTATAGTAGAAGAGCACGGGACTGCAGAGAGTGGGCCAGAAGTATAGTGTATAGTATAGTAGAAGAGCACGGACTGCAGAGAGTGGGCCAGAAGTATAGTATATAGTATAGTAGAAGAGCACGGACTGCAGAGAGTGGGCCAGAAGTATAGTATATAGTATAGTAGAAGAGCACGGACTGCAGAGAGTGGGCCAGAAGTATAGTATATATAGTATAGTAGAAGAGCACGGACTGCAGAGAGTGGGCCAGAAGTATAGTATATATAGTATAGTAGAAGAGCACGGACTGCAGAGAGTGGGCCAGAAGTATAGTATATAGTATAGTAGAAGAGCACGGACTGCAGAGAGGGGGCCAGAAGTATAGTATATAGTATAGTAGAAGAGCACGGAACTGCAGAGAGTGGGCCAGAAGTATAGTATATAGTAGTATAGTAGAAGAGCACGGACTGCAGAGAGTGGGCCAGAAGTATAGTATATAGTATAGTAGAAGAGCACGGACTGCAGAGAGTGGCCAGAAGTATAGTATAGTATAGTAGAAGAGCACGGACTGCAGAGAGTGGGCCAGAAGTATAGTATATATAGTATAGTAGAAGAGCACGGACTGCAGAGAGTGGGCCAGAAGTATAGTATATAGTATAGTAGAAGAGCACGGACTGCAGAGAGTGGGCCAGAAGTATAGTATATAGTATAGTAGAAGAGCACGGACTGCAGAGAGTGGGCCAGAAGTATAGTATATAGTATAGTAGAAGAGCACGGACTGCAGAGAGTGGGCCAGAAGTATAGTATATAGTATAGTAGAAGAGCACGGACTGCAGAGAGTGGCCAGAAGTATAGTATATAGTATAGTAGAAGAGCACGGACTGCAGAGAGTGGGCCAGAAGTATAGTATATATAGTATAGTAGAAGAGCACGGACTGCAGAGAGTGGGCCAGAAGTATAGTATATAGTATAGTAGAAGAGCACGGACTGCAGAGAGTGGGCCAGAAGTATAGTATATATAGTATAGTAGAAGAGCACGAACTGCAGAGAGGGGGCCAGAAGTATAGTATATATAGTATAGTAGAAGAGCATGGACTGCAGAGAGTGGGCCAGAAGTATAGTATATAGTATAGTAGAAGAGCACAGACTGCAGAGAGTGGGCCAGAAGTATAGTATATAGTATAGTAGAAGAGCACGGACTGCAGAGAGTGGGCCAGAAGTATAGCATATAGTATAGTAGAAGAGCACGGACTGCAGAGAGTGGGCCAGAAGTATAGCATATAGTATAGTAGAAGAGCACGGACTGCAGAGAGTGGGCCAGAAGTATAGTATATAGTATAGTAGAAGAGCACGGACTGCAGAGAGTGGCCAGAAGTATAGTATATAGTATAGTAGAAGAGCACGGACTGCAGAGAGGGGGCCAGAAGTATAGTATATATAGTATAGTAGAAGAGCACGGACTGCAGAGAGTGGGCCAGAAGTATAGTATATATAGTATAGTAGAAGAGCACGAACTGCAGAGAGGGGGCCAGAAGTATAGTATATATAGTATAGTAGAAGAGCATGGACTGCAGAGAGTGGGCCAGAAGTATAGCATATAGTGTAGTAGAAGAGCACGGACTGCAGAGAGTGGCCAGAAGTATAGTATATAGTATAGTAGAAGAGCACGGACTGCAGAGAGTGGGCCAGAAGTATAGTATATAGTATAGTAGAAGAGCACGGACTGCAGAGAGTGGCCAGAAGTATAGCATATAGTGTAGTAGAAGAGCACGGACTGCAGAGAGGGGGCCAGAAGTATAGTATATAGTATAGTAGAAGAGCACGGACTGCAGAGAGTGGGCCAGAAGTATAGTATATATAGTATAGTAGAAGAGCACGGACTGCAGAGAGTGGGCCAGAAGTATAGTATATAGTATAGTAGAAGAGCACGGACTGCAGAGAGTGGGCCAGAAGTATAGTATATAGTATAGTAGAAGAGCACGGACTGCAGAGAGTGGGCCAGAAGTATAGTATATATAGTATAGTAGAAGAGCACGGACTGCAGAGAGTGGCCAGAAGTATAGTATATAGTATAGTAGAAGAGCACGGACTGCAGAGAGTGGGCAAGAAGTATAGTATATAGTATAGTAGAAGAGCACGGACTGCAGAGAGTGGGCCAGAAGTATAGTATATATAGTATAGTAGAAGAGCACGGACTGCAGAGAGTGGGCCAGAAGTATAGTATATATAGTATAGTAGAAGAGCACGGACTGCAGAGAGTGGGCCAGAAGTATAGTATATAGTATAGTAGAAGAGCACGAACTGCAGAGAGGGGGCCAGAAGTATAGTATATAGTATAGTAGAAGAGCACGGACTGCAGAGAGGGGGCCAGAAGTATAGTATATAGTATAGTAGAAGAGCACAGACTGCAGAGAGTGGGCCAGAAGTATAGTATATATAGTATAGTAGAAGAGCACGGACTGCAGAGAGTGGGCCAGAAGTATAGTATATATAGTATAGTAGAAGAGCACGGACTGCAGAGAGTGGGCCAGAAGTATAGTATATAGTATAGTAGAAGAGCACGGACTGCAGAGAGTGGGCCAGAAGTATAGTATATAGTATAGTAGAAGAGCACTGACTGCAGAGAGTGGCCAGAAGTATAGTATATAGTATAGTAGAAGAGCACGGACTGCAGAGAGTGGGCCAGAAGTATAGTATATAGTATAGTAGAAGAGCACGGACTGCAGAGAGTGGGCCAGAAGTATAGTATATAGTATAGTATAGTAGAAGAGCACGGACTGCAGAGAGTGGGCCAGAAGTATAGTATATAGTATAGTAGAAGAGCACGGACTGCAGAGAGTGGGCCAGAAGTATAGTATATATAGTATAGTAGAAGAGCACGGACTGCAGAGAGTGGGCCAGAAGTATAGTATATAGTATAGTAGAAGAGCACGGACTGCAGAGAGTGGGCCAGAAGTATAGTATATATAGTATAGTAGAAGAGCATGGACTGCAGAGAGTGGGCCAGAAGTATAGTATATAGTATAGTAGAAGAGCACAGACTGCAGAGAGTGGGCCAGAAGTATAGTATATAGTATAGTAGAAGAGCACGGACTGCAGAGAGGGGGCCAGAAGTATAGTATATAGTATAGTAGAAGAGCACGGACTGCAGAGAGTGGGCCAGAAGTATAGTATATAGTATAGTAGAAGAGCACGGACTGCAGAGAGTGGGCCAGAAGTATAGTATATAGTATAGTATAGTAGAAGAGCACGGACTGCAGAGAGTGGGCCAGAAGTATAGTATATAGTATAGTAGAAGAGCACGGACTGCAGAGAGTGGGCCAGAAGTATAGTATATATAGTATAGTAGAAGAGCATGGACTGCAGAGAGTGGGCCAGAAGTATAGTATATAGTATAGTAGAAGAGCACGGACTGCAGAGAGTGGGCCAGAAGTATAGTATATATAGTATAGTAGAAGAGCACGGACTGCAGAGAGTGGGCCAGAAGTATAGTATATAGTATAGTAGAAGAGCACGGACTGCAGAGAGTGGCCAGAAGTATAGTATATAGTATAGTAGAAGAGCACGGACTGCAGAGAGTGGGCCAGAAGTATAGTATATAGTATAGTAGAAGAGCACGGACTGCAGAGAGTGGGCCAGAAGTATAGTATATAGTATAGTATAGTAGAAGAGCACGGACTGCAGAGAGTGGGCCAGAAGTATAGTATATAGTATAGTAGAAGAGCACGGACTGCAGAGAGTGGGCCAGAAGTATAGTATATATAGTATAGTAGAAGAGCACGGACTGCAGAGAGTGGGCCAGAAGTATAGTATATAGTATAGTAGAAGAGCACGGACTGCAGAGAGTGGGCCAGAAGTATAGTATATATAGTATAGTAGAAGAGCACGGACTGCAGAGAGTGGGCCAGAAGTATAGCATATAGTATAGTAGAAGAGCACGAACTGCAGAGAGGGGGCCAGAAGTATAGTATATATAGTATAGTAGAAGAGCACGAACTGCAGAGAGGGGGCCAGAAGTATAGTATATATAGTATAGTAGAAGAGCACGGACTGCAGAGAGTGGGCCAGAAGTATAGTATATATAGTATAGTAGAAGAGCACGGACTGCAGAGAGTGGGCCAGAAGTATAGCATATAGTATAGTAGAAGAGCACGGACTGCAGAGAGTGGGCCAGAAGTATAGTATATAATATAGTAGAAGAGCACGGACTGCAGAGAGTGGGCCAGAAGTATAGTATATATAGTATAGTAGAAGAGCACGGACTGCAGAGAGTGGGCCAGAAGTATAGTATATATAGTATAGTAGAAGAGCACGAACTGCAGAGAGGGGGCCAGAAGTATAGTATATATAGTATAGTAGAAGAGCATGGACTGCAGAGAGTGGGCCAGAAGTATAGTATATAGTATAGTAGAAGAGCACAGACTGCAGAGAGTGGGCCAGAAGTATAGTATATAGTATAGTAGAAGAGCACGGACTGCAGAGAGGGGGCCAGAAGTATAGTATATAGTATAGTAGAAGAGCACGGACTGCAGAGAGTGGGCCAGAAGTATAGTATATAGTATAGTAGAAGAGCACGGACTGCAGAGAGTGGGCCAGAAGTATAGTATATAGTATAGTAGAAGAGCACGGACTGCAGAGAGTGGGCCAGAAGTATAGTATATATAGTATAGTAGAAGAGCACGGACTGCAGAGAGTGGGCCAGAAGTATAGTATATATAGTATAGTAGAAGAGCACGGACTGCAGAGAGTGGGCCAGAAGTATAGTATATAAGTATAGTAGAAGAGCACGGACTGCAGAGAGTGGGCCAGAAGTATAGTATATATAGTATAGTAGAAGAGCACGGACTGCAGAGAGTGGGCCAGAAGTATAGTATATAGTATAGTAGAAGAGCACGGACTGCAGAGAGTGGGCCAGAAGTATAGTATATAGTATAGTAGAAGAGCACGGACTGCAGAGAGGGGGCCAGAAGTATAGTATATATAGTATAGTAGAAGAGCACGGACTGCAGAGAGTGGGCCAGAAGTATAGTATATAGTATAGTAGAAGAGCACGGACTGCAGAGAGTGGGCCAGAAGTATAGTATATAGTATAGTAGAAGAGCACGGACTGCAGAGAGTGGGCCAGAAGTATAGTATATAGTATAGTAGAAGAGCACGGACTGCAGAGAGTGGCCAGAAGTATAGTATATATAGTATAGTAGAAGAGCACGGACTGCAGAGAGTGGGCCAGAAGTATAGTATATAGTATAGTAGAAGAGCACGGACTGCAGAGAGTGGGCCAGAAGTATAGCTATATAGTATAGTAGAAGAGCACGGACTGCAGAGAGTGGGCCAGAAGTATAGTATATAGTATAGTAGAAGAGCACGGGACTGCAGAGAGGGGGCCAGAAGTATAGTATATAGTATAGTAGAAGAGCACGGACTGCAGAGAGTGGGCCAGAAGTATAGTATATAGTATAGTAGAAGAGCACGGACTGCAGAGAGGGGGCCAGAAGTATAGTATATAGTATAGTAGAAGAGCACGGACTGCAGAGAGTGGGCCAGAAGTATAGTATATAGTATAGTAGAAGAGCACGGACTGCAGAGAGTGGGCCAGAAGTATAGTATATATAGTATAGTAGAAGAGCACGGACTGCAGAGAGTGGGCCAGAAGTATAGTATATATAGTATAGTAGAAGAGCACGGACTGCAGAGAGTGGGCCAGAAGTATAGTATATAGTATAGTAGAAGAGCACGGGACTGCAGAGAGTGGGCCAGAAGTATAGTATATAGTATAGTAGAAGAGCACGGACTGCAGAGAGTGGGCCAGAAGTATAGTATATATAGTATAGTAGAAGAGCACGGACTGCAGAGAGTGGGCCAGAAGTATAGTATATATAGTATAGTAGAAGAGCACGGACTGCAGAGAGTGGGCCAGAAGTATAGTATATAGTATAGTAGAAGAGCACGGACTGCAGAGAGTGGGCCAGAAGTATAGTATATATAGTATAGTAGAAGAGCACGGACTGCAGAGAGTGGGCCAGAAGTATAGTATATAGTATAGTAGAAGAGCAGGGACTGCAGAGAGGGGGCCAGAAGTATAGTATATATAGTATAGTAGAAGAGCACGGACTGCAGAGAGGGGGCCAGAAGTATAGTATATAGTATAGTAGAAGAGCACGGACTGCAGAGAGTGGGCCAGAAGTATAGTATATAGTATAGTAGAAGAGCACGGACTGCAGAGAGTGGGCCAGAAGTATAGTATATAGTATAGTAGAAGAGCACGGACTGCAGAGAGTGGGCCAGAAGTATAGTATATATAGTATAGTAGAAGAGCACGGACTGCAGAGAGTGGGCCAGAAGTATAGTATATAGTATAGTAGAAGAGCACGGACTGCAGAGAGTGGGCCAGAAGTATAGTATATAGTATAGTAGAAGAGCACGGACTGCAGAGAGTGGGCCAGAAGTATAGTATATATAGTATAGTAGAAGAGCAGGGACTGCAGAGAGTGGCCAGAAGTATAGTATATAGTATAGTAGAAGAGCACGGACTGCAGAGAGTGGGCCAGAAGTATAGTATATAGTATAGTAGAAGAGCACGGACTGCAGAGAGTGGCCAGAAGTATAGTATATAGTATAGTAGAAGAGCACGGACTGCAGAGAGGGGGCCAGAAGTATAGTATATAGTATAGTATAGTAGAAGAGCACGGACTGCAGAGAGTGGGCCAGAAGTATAGTATATAGTATAGTATAGTAGAAGAGCACGGACTGCAGAGAGTGGGCCAGAAGTATAGTATATATAGTATAGTAGAAGAGCACGGACTGCAGAGAGTGGGCCAGAAGTATAGTATATAGTATAGTAGAAGAGCACGGACTGCAGAGAGTGGCCAGAAGTATAGTATATAGTATAGTAGAAGAGCACAGACTGCAGAGAGTGGCCAGAAGTATAGTATATAGTATAGTAGAAGAGCACGGACTGCAGAGAGTGGCCAGAAGTATAGTATATAGTATAGTAGAAGAGCACGGACTGCAGAGAGTGGGCCAGAAGTATAGTATATAGTATAGTAGAAGAGCACGGACTGCAGAGAGGGGGCCAGAAGTATGGTATATAGTATAGTAGAAGAGCACGGACTGCAGAGAGTGGGCCAGAAGTATAGTATATAGTATAGTAGAAGAGCAGGGACTGCAGAGAGTGGGCCAGAAGTATAGTATATAGTCTAGTAGAAGAGCACGGACTGCAGAGAGTGGCCAGAAGTATAGTATATAGTATAGTAGAAGAGCACAGACTGCAGAGAGTGGGCCAGAAGTATAGTATATATAGTATAGTAGAAGAGCACGGACTGCAGAGAGTGGGCCAGAAGTATAGTATATATAGTATAGTAGAAGAGCACGGACTGCAGAGAGTGGGCCAGAAGTATAGTATATATAGTATAGTAGAAGAGCACGGACTGCAGAGAGTGGGCCAGAAGTATAGTATATAGTATAGTAGAAGAGCACGGACTGCAGAGAGGGGGCCAGAAGTATAGTATATAGTATAGTAGAAGAGCACGGACTGCAGAGAGTGGGCCAGAAGTATAGTATATAGTATAGTAGAAGAGCACGGACTGCAGAGAGGGGGCCAGAAGTATAGTATATATAGTATAGTAGAAGAGCACGGACTGCAGAGAGTGGGCCAGAAGTATAGTATGTAGTATAGTAGAAGAGCACGGACTGCAGAGAGTGGCCAGAAGTATAGTATATAGTATAGTAGAAGAGCACGGACTGCAGAGAGTGGGCCAGAAGTATAGTATATATAGTATAGTAGAAGAGCACGGACTGCAGAGAGTGGGCCAGAAGTATAGTATATAGTATAGTAGAAGAGCACGGACTGCAGAGAGGGGGCCAGAAGTATAGTATATAGTATAGTAGAAGAGCACGGACTGCAGAGAGTGGGCCAGAAGTATAGTATATAGTATAGTAGAAGAGCACGGACTGCAGAGAGTGGCCAGAAGTATATAGTATATAGTATAGTAGAAGAGCACGGACTGCAGAGAGTGGGCCAGAAGTATAGTATATATAGTATAGTAGAAGAGCACGGACTGCAGAGAGGGGGCCAGAAGTATAGTATATAATATAGTAGAAGAGCACGGACTGCAGAGAGTGGGCCAGAAGTATAGTATATAGTATAGTAGAAGAGCACGGACTGCAGAGAGTGGGCCAGAAGTATAGTATATATAGTATAGTAGAAGAGCATGGACTGCAGAGAGTGGGCCAGAAGTATAGTATATAGTATAGTAGAAGAGCACGGACTGCAGAGAGTGGGCCAGAAGTATAGTATATATAGTATAGTAGAAGAGCACGGACTGCAGAGAGTGGCCAGAAGTATAGTATATAGTATAGTAGAAGAGCACGGACTGCAGAGAGTGGGCCAGAAGTATAGTATATAGTATAGTAGAAGAGCACGGACTGCAGAGAGTGGGCCAGAAGTATAGTATATAGTATAGTAGAAGAGCACGGACTGCAGAGAGTGGGCCAGAAGTATAGTATATAGTATAGTAGAAGAGCACGGACTGCAGAGAGTGGGCCAGAAGTATAGTATATAGTATAGTAGAAGAGCACGGACTGCAGAGAGTGGGCCAGAAGTATAGTATATATAGTATAGTAGAAGAGCACGGACTGCAGAGAGTGGGCCAGAAGTATAGTATATAGTATAGTAGAAGAGCACGGACTGCAGAGAGTGGGCCAGAAGTATAGTATATATAGTATAGTAGAAGAGCACGGACTGCAGAGAGTGGGCCAGAAGTATAGTATATAGTATAGTAGAAGAGCACGGACTGCAGAGAGGGGGCCAGAAGTATAGTATATAGTATGTAGAAGAGCACGGACTGCAGAGAGGGGGCCAGAAGTATAGTATATAGTATAGTAGAAGAGCACGGACTGCAGAGAGTGGGCCAGAAGTATAGTATATAGTATAGTAGAAGAGCACGGACTGCAGAGAGGGGGCCAGAAGTATAGTATATAGTATAGTAGAAGAGCACGGACTGCAGAGAGGGGGCCAGAAGTATAGTATATAGTATGTAGAAGAGCACGGACTGCAGAGAGGGGGCCAGAAGTATAGTATATAGTATAGTAGAAGAGCACGGACTGCAGAGAGTGGGCCAGAAGTATAGTATATAGTATAGTAGAAGAGCACGGACTGCAGAGAGGGGGCCAGAAGTATAGTATATAGTATAGTAGAAGAGCACGGACTGCAGAGAGTGGGCCAGAAGTATAGTATATAGTATGTAGAAGAGCACGGACTGCAGAGAGTGGGCCAGAAGTATAGTATATAGTATAGTAGAAGAGCACGGACTGCAGAGAGTGGGCCAGAAGTATAGTATATAGTATAGTAGAAGAGCACGGACTGCAGAGAGGGGGCCAGAAGTATAGTATATAGTATAGTATAGTAGAAGAGCACGGACTGCAGAGAGTGGCCAGAAGTATAGTATATATAGTATAGTAGAAGAGCACGGACTGCAGAGAATGGGCCAGAAGTATAGTATATAGTATAGTAGAAGAGCACGGACTGCAGAGAGTGGCCAGAAGTATAGTATATAGTATAGTAGAAGAGCACGGACTGCAGAGAGGGGGCCAGAAGTATAGTATATAGTATAGTAGAAGAGCACGGACTGCAGAGAGTGGCCAGAAGTATAGTATATAGTATAGTAGAAGAGCACGGACTGCAGAGAACAGGCCTTGTCCCGTGTATCAGAACAAAGGAAAAAAGAAAGTTGCCTCTTTCAAGGTGCTTGTAGTATTAAAACATCAAACCTTTAATCTGTATGCATTAAAAATAGAAAAAGGTGACATCAATCATTAAAGAGAAATGAAACGCCAACACGTTTTGAGCAAAATGTCGCTCTTAATCATGGCTATATGTAGCCCAAAACGCACTGGAGGTTCACTTCTCTTTTATGATGTCACCTTTTTCTATTTATAATGTATACAGATTAAAGGTTTGATGGTTTAATACTACATGCACTGTTATCCTTGGAAGAGCTGGAGGAAACTTTCTTTTTTCTTTTGTTATGATTCATAATACATATATACATAAATCATACATACACACATCATACATGCATAACCTACACATATATATATATATATATATATATATATATATACACACACACATACATACATAATGCATAAATACATACTATATGCATACAAACATCATACATATATAATACATGCATACATCATACATACATATGCACACCATACATAATACATACACAAATCCATTATATATACACACACATCATAGATAAATACATCATACATACATAACACACACCATACATACATAATACACACACCCCACCCCCCTCCCGTCCTCGGTCTGTGCACTTTTCTTACCTGCGGCAGCCATGTTGGGGTCAGAGGCCGGGCACGTCCACTCCCATCTGCAATGGACACTCGGTGCCAGGAGTTGCGGCCAGGATCATCCCAGGAGGTGTAAGCAGACGTGCGCAGCTGCAGGGCAGCCCCTGCGTCTGCAGTTAGCGCAGCAGTGTGTGCGGCCGGGGAAGGGGGAGGAGCGGCCCGGAGGAAGGGGATAGAGCGGCCCGAGGAAGGGGGGATAGAGCGGCCCAGAGGAAGGGGAAAAGAGTGGCCCAGAGGAAGGGGGGATAGAGCGGCCCAGAGGAAGGGGAAAAGAGTGGCCCAGAGGAAGGGGGGATAGAGCGGCCCGGAGGAAGGGGATAGAGCGGCCCAGAGGAAGGGGGGATAGAGCGGCCGGAGGACGGGGGATAGAGCGGCCTGAGCCGCAAATAAAAAAAAAATGCATTTTTAAACATCCGGTGTGCCCTGAAAGTCTTTCAGGGCACACCGGATGTTTAAAAATGCATTTTTTTTTAAATTTGCGGCTCCGGCCAATCTATCCCCCGTCCTCCGGCTGGTGATGTCGGGGATGTCCGGTGGGGCTGGGGTTTAGTAGTGAGGGGGGAAAAAAAAAAAAAGACCTGCAGCAGCGGGCCGCGGCTGCGGTGATTAGGGTGTGCCTGTGCACACCCGGCACACCCCGTGCGCACGCCTATGTTTACTGTACAGTAGAGGGAGCTCTTTCATTGCACGCATGTCTTCTCCACTTAGACCACGCCCACCATCACTGCAACGTGCAACATCACAGCGTAGGAGATGAGAGGGGAGAAAAAGGTGCAGGGGGCGCTCCCTGAGAGAAATGTATTCACTGATGTGCACCCTCCACCACACCAACAGTGATATACCGACCTTGGAGGGGCCGCACTGGGACCTGTGCAGCCCTAATGTTGGATGAGCTGCTGCTCTCCCACCGGCATCGAGCTCCTAAGTAAGGAGCCGATATGCGATGTGAGGAGAAATGGTGGAAAAAAGCCGGTACAGTTGAGGCGCTGCTCAAGTGGTGAAATTACTGAGAAACTCAGGCGGTGCAGGATAACGATTTTTATTGAAAGTATTGGGACAACGCGTTTCAGCATCTGCTGATGCCTTCCTCAGGTCCACTTAACAATTCCCATATTCCTTTGATGTTCAGTGTGGGAGAGCTGAAATATGATCCTGTCTGGCGTCTGCACCGCTGCTGGTCTGGCGTCAGCGGTGCAGACGCCAGACAGGATCATTTTTCAGCTCTCCCACACTGAACATCAAAGGAATATGGGAATTGTTAAGTGGACCTGAGGAAGGCATCATCAGATGCTGAAACGCGTTGTCCCAATACTTTCAATAAAAATCGTTATCCTGCACCGCCTGAGTTTCTCAGTAACATCACAGCGTGAAACTGACAACACAGTGTAATAAACTCCCTGCTAATGAAACTCTTTAGGCGCTCGGTGCCTAATGAATCAGTCAGCGCTAGGACCACGTGGACTAGGATCATTCTTTTGGCGGCAGAATTTCAGCGGCGGAATATTCTGCAGTGCCAACAGTGCAGCGGAATTCCATTGACAGCAATTTTTAAGCAGAATTCCGCGCTGAAATTCCTTAGTGTGAACTCAGACTAAGGATATAGAAACTATAGAGGAAACAAAAAAACCTATAAAAAAAAAACAGTCCGTCAAAAAATATTATTATGTTGCCCGGAAATTGGAAATTTCCATGTGGTTCCTTTAAAGGGTTAATATTCTCTCCTGCCAAAATTCCCTTTTCTGTCTTTGTATTTGCCGTCTTGAGTGGTTCTGCTGTCGGATCCTATCATAACAATGGTCTTTTACTGCAGTCTGGAAACACAGACAGGAAAAATATTGCAGATTATAAAATATTTATACCCCATACATACAATATTTGCCGACATTGTCTTTCTTTTGTGTAAATATAAGTGGAAATGGACAGTAATGGATTAAATTCTTTAAAACTGGCTTTATGACCAGCGGGAATATCTGCTTGGGGATATTGGGTGTCTTAGGAGTTTTGTAAGTTTTAGGAACACGGGTGTGAGTGTACGGAGCGCAGTTAGTATGGGATGATGATATTAGGATACAATGTCATGTTTAGATGATGCATCAGTGCTAAAAAAAAATGGCAGAACGTGTTTTATTCATTGGTGGAACATCCGAGCAGTGAAACATAATAAACATGGCTGCCTTCTTCTTAAAACAGTGCCACGCTTGTCCACTGGTTGTGTCTGGTATTGCAGCTCAACTCCATTTAAAGGGTTTAAAAAGGTCTCTCCTATCCATAGGATGGGGGAGAAGTGTCTAATCACTGGGCGGCCGACTGCTGGGACCCCACATGATCTCCGGTATCTCTGGAGCTCCCATTTGTGATCCTCATAGTCAGAGGCTTAGTTTAATGCGCCTGGGCCCTGATGCAAAATCTGAAACAGGGCCTCATATGCCAAATAGTATACTGGCCTGTTATGGGACAGATGTGCTTTGGGGCCCCCAGGGCCCCGGTGTGACTGACTGCTACCTCTATAGCTACGGGCCTGGCCTTGGTATATTTCTATCATATCTCAACCTATAATCTTCTGTGGGAAATATTACTAAACAACAGGTAACATTAAACCTTCATCTATATAACCTACATATGTCACCCAAAAAATGAACACAAAATAATGAATAAATCAATTTTATTAGTACAAAATTCCGCAAAATATCATAACATATCCCCCTATTCCACAAAAAACATAACCCCGGCCAAAAAAAAAAACTCACAAGGAAATCCCAAGGCAAAGCCATAAGATGTAAGATTGGGCAATAGATTATTACCAGGCAAAAACATAAACCTCTGCGAAAAAGAAATAAATCATATACATAAAATACAAGCAGTGCCCAAATAAAACCATATTACCTGTAGCAGGCATGTCACCAGCGGCCATTTGGGGACCCCATACTACCTCAACGAACGCCATTTCGTGGGCTAACCTACGTCATCAGGAGGTCAATTTGTATTTTCTATCGTTGTTATGGGGTTTTTCCCGATCCCATGTTTGCTACTGCATTTTGGTATTAAGAGCATTGATCTCGAAGGGGATGGGAGGAGGTTTCGACCTCTGGGATCGGGGAAGTCTGCCATTGACCATGGGCTGATAGCAGCTGGGACCAAAAGCACGCTACTTAGACCGGAAGCGGGTGCAGGTCGTACATTTACGCTCTGAGTCCTTAAAGGAGTACTCCACTCCCCAGCGTTCGGGACATTGAGTCGACCCCCGGAGCTCACACCCAGCATTCGAAACTAAATGTTCTGAACACTGGGGAGTGGAGTACCCCTTTAAGGGGTTAAGTTATTTTTCCTGGCATCTTTTCTCCTCAAATTTTTGAGCCACATGATGAAAGAATCACATGACTTGTAAGTAAAAAACACAGGCGATAGAATACCAAAGAAAATAACGCCAGCAATAACGCAGTCATTTTTGTAAATAAAAAAAAGCACACAAATATCTGCATCTTAAAGGGGTACTCCACCCCTAGACATCTTATCCCCTATCCAAAGGATAAGATGTCTGATCACCGGGGTCCCGCTGCTGGAGACCCCCGCAATATAGCATGCGGCACACACCTGTTTCTGGCGCTGGAGGGTCTGGGTCCCGACCACTGGAACGGAAGTCCGTGATGTCACGTCTCTGCCCCCGTGTGACATCACGCCCCGTACCCTCAATGCAAGTCTATGGGAGGGGGCGTGACGGCCATAAATGGTCTTTGGTATTTTTTTTTTATGTTTATGCCATTGCCCATATGGTTTCATTAAAGTTATATTTTAATAGTTTGGACATTTCCCCACGCAGTTATACCGAATTTTTTTTTTCTTTTACATAATTTTATTTGAAAAAATGGCCACAGCTGGAGACACACTGTTTGGGAAACACTACTGTACGAGTGACGCTGCTGTCAGATTTCCTTTAAAAACTCTCCAAAAACTTTTCTTAAATGGGTACTCCACTGCTAGAGATCATTTCCCCTATCCAAATAATGTGGGATAAGAAGTCTGATTGCCGAGGGTCCTGCCGCAGGGGCCCCCTGCAATCTCCTGCAGCACTCGGGTTATAAACAAACCCCGGGTTCCTGCGGCAGTAGTTGTGACTTCACTGCCATGCCCGCTCGTAACGTCATGCCACGCCCCCTCCATTCATGTCTATGGGAGGGGGCGTGCCGGTTGGCACGCCCCCTCCCATAGACATGAATAGAGGGGCGTGGCGATCACGGCCTCCGGCTCTGAGCATTCTGAACAAAATATTAAGAACACTGGAGCACCGGAGAACCCATTAAAGAACCAACAAACGTGCATTTTCCAACAACAGGCAGATATATACGTCTCGCTTTTGGTTTACACATATCTTAACCCCCCCCCCCCAAGGCCATAACCAAATTGTGCGGCATCCTCAGAGGTGTCAGCACTAATAATGACTGCATTTCGCTAAATGGGATATACTGTTATGGTAGCGCTAAATGGGATATACTGTTATCGGAGCTTTTAGAAAGCTTTGGAAGTCCTGACAGCCATCACTAGGTTACTGTACATCCAGGATCATAAACATTACAGGATCATAAAACACCGGCAGACAAGTCCTCTTAAATAATTCATCACAACTTCTCAGTTTGTCAAACATCTCGACGGCAGGCCGTAAACATGAAAAATGATTACAATAAAGCCGGGCTGAAAAACAACTCCGCTCATTTACCCGTCGCACCGAAACAAAGAATTAATGTGATTACTACGTTGCAGCAATAAAGATTTTTCTAAAAAGAAGGGGAGAAAAAAAAAAAAAACAACAAAGAAAAAATGCTGTGCGCTTTGAATTCCATTATTCTGCAGTGACGGTGGCGGCGGGGTAACTCGTCGTCGTTTTGAAGGAACATGACGCTGGATTTTCAAATTAGACGGAAAGTATAATTAGACGTATGTGGATTATGGGAAGGTTTTACGGTAATCCGTACTGTGACCTGATAATTGGGATTCTTATCTCTAAACCTCAATTAGCCTAAAAGGGTCATCAGCGACGGAGCTAATCTGGGAAACCCCATAGAGGCGGGAGCTCTGAATGGAGACAAGAATTCATTGTAATATATATATAATGATGACTTCTGTTTGTTCCACAATCCATTGCATTTCCTAATCTGGGAGGTGGCGATGACATTTTTCATCCTGAGCTTCCTGTTTTCTGAAGAGTAAGCCATCTATTGTGAGTCTTAGGCCACATGCATGCTGACAAACTATGTATAATAGGTTGTGGCTTCACATTTTGGCGCTATTGGCACTCCATGTGCCGCCATTAGTGTTGAGCGGCATAGGCCATATTCGAATTTGCGAATATTCGCGAATACATGGACGAATATTCGTCATATTCGCGAATATTCGCATATTCGTAATAGTCTCATTTTATTTTCGCATATGCGAATATACGCACATGCGAAAATTAACATATGCCAAAATTTGTATACACAAAAAAATAACATATGCGAAAATTCGCACACCAGTCTCACACAGTAGTATTAGAGCCTTCTTACACCACATAAGCTGGAAGCAGAGAGGGATGATCACTGTGATGTGTACTGTGAAAAAAATAAAAAATAAATAAAAAATAAAAACGAATATTCGTAATTACGAATATATAGTGCTATATTCGCGAATTCGTGAATATTCGCGAATAAAATTCAAATTGCGAATATTCGCGAGCAACACTAGCCGCCATATGATGCCCCCCTGATGAAGCTCCCAACAGCGAAACGTGCATTGGGGTAGTAATACATGGATCTGGCTCCACCGATGGTACATTTTATTTACTATTTCCTAGTCCCCATAATGGGTCATCAGCGCTCCATTACTACAAGCTGCTGAGGCTGCACAGACAGAAGCCAAGTAAGAGGCTTCCGTCAGTGCTCTCAGCGGATCGGGACCCAGCTATTTCATTGCGGGGGTCCCAATCAGCTACTGTTTTTAGCACTTATAGATGTTGCGTCTATATCAACCACGTCTAAAGGGTAATAGCCGGCCCGATTGGCAATGTCCGGCATTAGCCGTGGGTCCTGGTTTCTGATAACAGCCAGGACCCAATGGGAATGAAGTGCAATCAGCTTCTGAGCGCGCTTCATAGACTGTGAGTGGACACAGGGCATATATTTTCAAAATTGATCGCAGCATCTAAAAGTGCAAAAAATTGTTGCTGATCGGGACCCCTGCTGTGTCTGCTGAGTCTGGATTCTAGATTTATAGGGACAGAACGATGATCCAAGGATTTATTCTGATGCCTAATTGGAATCGGGAAGGAATTTTTACCTCTAGTATGAGGGGTTTTTGTCTTCCTCTGGATCAACTCAGTAGGGACCATTAGGGATGCAGGTTGAACTTGATGGACTCTGGTCTTTTTTCAACCTTATGAACTATGTTACTATGTCTAAAGGGTTAATGCAGCCCTATTGGTGATGTCCGCCATTAGCCGTGGGTCCTGGCTTCTGATAAAAGCTGGGACCCACCAGGCATGAAGTGCAATCAGCTCTTGAGCGTGTTTCATAGACCATGAGCGGGCGTACATTTACGCCCTGCGCCCTCTAGGGGTTCTATCTACTGGCAACTCTGCTAAAAGCAAGCGGTTTATGGAATTGCTGACAGTCCCATAGACTTGCAAGGGAATTCTGTTGTGGGAGGCCCCATAGAGGCAGGAGCGACTGGTGACAAGAATTAATTGGAGACAATAATAAATTGTGTTATATATTTTTATTATGACCAAAAATAAAGCTTTAATAACAAAACCAAAGGAAAGGTTCAGTGTCCAATACCAACACTATAACACCCTAACAATAGACACCGAAACACATATAGTAGAATAAGTAACAAACTTTATTACCGTATTTTTCGCCGTATAAGACACACCTTTTCTTCCCCAAAACTGGGGGGGTGGGGGGGGGGGGGGAAGTTGGGGCGTCTTATGCGGCAAATACACATTAAAACCGGCGGTCCCTGCGGCCATCAACGGCCGGGACTCGCGGCTAATACAGGACATCACCGATCGCGGTGATGCCCTGTATTAACCCTTCAGATGTGGCGATCAAAGCTGACTGCCGCGTCTGAAGCGAAAGTGACACTAACCCGGCTGCTCAGTCGGGCTGTTCAGGACCGCCGGGGTGAAATCGTGGCGTCCCGAACAGCTTACGGGACACCGGGAGGGACCTTTCCGTGCCGGGATCCCCTGCATGGTCGGCGCTCTCCTTCTTCGTCATCACATCGTCGCACACACCGTCCCGTCATCCAATAGGAGCGGCGTGCGTAGGGACGTAATGGCGGCGACGGAGAGCGAGGATACCGGGCAGCAGAGACGTTCCGGAGCGACGGGGACACCCCGGTGATGCGGCAACAGCGATGGAGGGCGACATCCAGGGCAGGGATGATGAGCGGTGACGGGTCCGGAGCGGCGGGGACATGTGAGTACTACCTCCTATACCAGTGGTCTTAAACCTGCGGACCTCCAGATGTTGCAAAACTACAACTCCCAGCATGCCCGGACAGCCAACGGCTGTCCGGGCATGCTGGGAGTTGTAGTTTTGCAATATCTGAAGGTCTGCAGGTTGAAGATCACTGTCCTATACTTTACATTGTATTTGGTGCAGAATCTTTTTTTTCTAGATTTTTATGCTTTATATGCCGGAGCGTCTTATATGATGAAAAATACGGAAGATAGCAATATATTTTAATGTTTATTTGCCGTATAAGACCCATCAACTTTTCCCCCCCAGTTTTGGGGAAGAAAAGGTGCGTCTTATACGGCCAAAAATACGGTAATAAAGTTTGTTACTTATTCTACTATATGTGTTTCGGTGTCTATTGTTAGGGTGACATATATATATATATATATATATATATATATATATATATATATAATGGTGACTTCTGTTTGATCCACAATCTATTGCTTTTCCTGATGTGGGAGGAGCCGATAACACTTTTCATCCTGAAGCTCCTGAAGAAGTCATCAGGCCACATTCATGCTGCAGAGGTATGTGAAATAGGTTGTGACGTCACATTATGGAGCTACAGGCACTCCATGTGCCGCCATATGATGCTCCATGCCACATCGCGATCATATGGTTAGGGATACATGGCGACATTGCTTGGGCAACATAGAGAGTGTAATTTTGCACTATAACTCACAAAATAAACAGAACATGGCCGCACATCCACAACTTGTACTATGATACAATTGCTGGAGGGGCAAGCGGTGTTGCCCTTTGACTAGTCAGCCTGTTCTTTTAAGACAGGTTTCACCAAGTCTACCTCCCCCTCCTCTTGCTGGGTGCTGTGCGGGAGTGGGTTTGTGAGTAGGGGTAGTGGCCAATCCCTGAGGTCCTCTTTTCCCGGGTCTTCTCTAGCCCTCCCCTACTTTATAAAGTGCTCCTATATATCCCCCGTCTCTCATTCCTCTCAACTCTGTGGGACCCGGGAGCTTTGTTCCTCCCTCGATGTTATGTTGTTCTTTGTGTGTTGTTTTTGTTATTTATTTCGTTTCAGCTGGCGTGATGGTGAAGTGACAGCGGGCATTCAGAGAAGGCGAGCGGGACAGTCCAGTATTGACCTGCGCACCAGAGTCAGTGTGACAGCACCAACCAGATTGCCTTTCGAGTTGTAAAGTGCCTTTATTTATATTTGTTATATTTTATATAAATAAAACGCGGTGGCCAACCCGCACCATTCAAAAATTTACATTGGTGTCATGCCCCTTTTTTATTGCAAGGGGAGGGTCTTTTAGGGTATGGGAATATAGCGTGAGTTTCAGTGTCGTCAGTCTTCTCAGCATTAATTAAAAAACTAACAGGTTGCTATTGTACCTTTTGATCAAAACCTGCAAGTCCACTCGCCACGTCAAGGCCACCTGATAAGAGTGGGTCCCTAAACAAACACCGGTGTTGGGTGGCGACCACCACTGCCTCTGTGACACCAAGCCCACAGGGGGAAAGACCCAGCGGCCAGGCAGCCCCACTGCCCGACCAAGCACCCCGGCTGCAGGCCACACCACCTCAAACACAAAGCACCACGGCAACAATGGCCGACACAAAGCACCACACCAGTGAGAACACCTACCATGTTCTCCTTGCCAGAGGGCTCAGCGAATGCCAGGAGGAAACCCATATGCAGTCTCCTGCTGACTAAAAGTGCCTGGGCCGAATGGGTGGAGCAGAGTGCTGGCCATAGAAAAACAAAATAAAAAGATGGGACAGCATATAAAGGTGCTGTGCTTTCGGGGGCCATTGCTGCCATGGTGCCGTGTCTGTGCGGTAGCACGGGCCAGAGACGGGGGCTAGGTCAGGCAGCATTGGGGATGACATGCCACCGGGTGGTTTCCCCTACCGATCTCTCCCCTGAATCTGTTTCCTATGTATGTAAAGTGACAAAACACTCCAAATGGCGCACATGAAATAATGCTAAACACAATACTTTACTAAATAAAAATCTGTTGTTATTGAACTATGACTGGGTTCTACTAGGCAGGAGTTGATTTACATAGGACTGCAACCAGTTTATTGGGAACATTTGCATACACAGTATTGGGGTTTAAGCGCCCTAGGGGTGGGATCCATGGCCCACGACCCCATTTGGAGTTTTTGGCCTTTTCATGGGCATGTTTTAATTGATTTTTCAGGGTTTCCATGCATTGTGTATCATGTGTAATTAATAAAAGTATTGCATTTTTCATTATTTAGTGTGCGCCATATTGGAGTGTTTTTTTAATTTTCTTTCTTTTTTTGAATTGTGGAACTATTTGGTTATTTATTTGGTTGAGCCACCCAATTTTTTTCTAGCTTGGACTGAGGAAATTGGGATAGGCATAAGGCTATCCTTCAAATATGATAGGGCTGGTACTGCTGATAGTATTCAAGATATTGGGCCGAATGGTTCTTATCTGCCAACACATTGTATGTTTCTATGTAATTAAAAAACAGCAACAACAATGAAAAAAAAACTCTCTTTGTGTCAGATCCTAACAATAAAACAGTGTAGGCAGGTCTGCAGTCTGGGGAGAGTTGGGAGACCCCCATACACATTAGATGGTCGGCTGGTCTTGACAGACACATCTCTGACTCGTAAGTATCTGAGAAGAACAGAAGGAATGGGGTTGCAGGCCTATTGGTAAATGCAGACTAGGAAAGCTCGCTGTTTGGTGCCAGCTCATTGTGAGTCAACTCCGAGCAGGATGTTAGTTGTTCCATGAGAAGTAGAAGGAAATCTCATCACTAATATTTATACAGTAACTGTCTTCAGACAAACCCTTCCGGTTATTCACCTCACACGCTGACTACTACCCGCTGGCTCAGTAAACTGTCTACAAGGGCGGCTCCGGTTAGCTGTAGGTGTGAAGAGATAACTACAGACATAGAGGCCGCCGACAGCTCCCATTGTTATCCACAGTTGAACTATGATCCATGTGCTGCATAGGACGATTACACCTGATGCAATTCCTCTATACATTCAATCATAAGTGTCATAAGTGTTGGCATCAAGTGGCTCTTGAGTTCGATAAACCACTCATTCCTCTCAAGGGCACTTCTCATAAACACGTTATATAGATGACGTCCTCTCCAGATTCTTTTGCCATATTTCAGACTCATTCTATGTAATGTGAAGCTGCTGAATTTTGAATAATATATCAAGGTACAAGAATATAACCAGAATATACAGTAACTACTATAATACTGCCTCCTATGTACAAGAATATAACTACTATAATACTGCCTCCTGTATACAAGAATATAACTACTATAATACTTCTCCAATATACAAGAATATAACTACTATAATACTGCTCCTATATAGAAGAATATAACTATTATAATACTGCCTCCTATATACAAGAATATAACTACTATAACGGAGAAGAAGAAAAGTAGAGATACCGCACTCACCCACTGTATTGACTTGAAGCTGTAGATTTATTCAGAACATAGAAGATGGATCCATTAGGTGGAGGACATGGAGGGGGATGAACGCCAGGACTAGTTTTGCGCCGTCCGGCGCGAAACTAGTCCTGGCGTTCATCCCCCTCCATGTCCTCCACCTAATGGATCCATCTTCTATGATCTGAATAAATCTACATCTTCAAGTCAATACAGTGGGTGAGTGCGGTATCTCTACTTTTCTTCATCTCCGTTATATTTATGGATTATCGAATTTATACCTGCACCCCCAGGTATCACTTACACCTGAAGCTCCAGGATTATACCTCCACGAACTGTTCTTATTGTTTGTTACTTAGGGAGTCCAGTCACTGGTGCCACTCACCTCTCTTTACTTGGATATAACTACTTTAATACTGCTCCTACATACAAGAACATAACTACTATAATACTGCTCCTATGTACAAGAATATAACTACCATAATACTGCCTCCTATATACAAGAATATAACTACTATAATACTGCTCCAATAAACAAGAATATAACTACTATAATACTGCTCCTATATACAAGAATATAACTACTATAATACTGCTCCTATATACAAGAATATAACTACTATAATACTGCTCCTATATACAAGAATATAACTACTATAATACTGCCTCCTATATACAAGAATATAACTACTATAATACTGCTCCTATATACAAGAATATAACTACTATAATACTGCTCCTACATACAAGAATATAACTACTATAATACTGCTCCTATGTACAAGAATATAACTACTATAATACTGCTCCTATATACAAGAATATAACTACTATAATACTGCTCCTACATACAAGAATATAACTACTATAATACTGCTCCTATGTACAAGAATATAACTACTATAATACTGCCTCCTATATACAAGAATATAACTACTATAATACTGCTCCAATATACAAGAATATAACTACTATAATACTGCTCCAATATACAAGAATATAACTACTATAATACTGCTCCTATATACAAGAATATAACTACTATAATACTGCTCCTACATACAAGAATATATCTACTATAATACTGCTCCAATATACAAGAATATAACTACTATAATACTGCTCCTATGTACAAGAATATAACTACTATAATGCTGCCTCTTATGTACAAGAATATAGCTACTATAATACTGCTCCTATATTCAAGAATATAACTACTATAATACTGCTCCAATATACAAGAATACAAATACTATAATATTGCCTCCTGTATACAAGAATATAACTACTATAATACTGCTCCTATGTACAAGAATATAACTACTATAATGCTGCTCCTATATACAAGAATATAACTACTATAATACTGCTCCTATGTATAAGAATATAACTACTATAATACTGTTCCTTTATACAAGAATATAACTACTATAATACTGCTCCTACATACAAGAATATAACTTCTATAATACTGCCTTCTATGTACAAGAATATAACTACTATAATACTGCTCCTATATACAAGAATATAACTACCATAATACTGCTCCTATGTATAAGAATATAACTACTATAATACTGCTCCTATATACAAGAATATAACTACTATAATACTGCCTCTACATACAAGAATATAACTACTATAATACTGCACCTATATACAAGAATATAACTACTATAATACTGCTCCTATGTACAAGAATATAACTACTATAATACTGCTCCTATGTACAAGAATATAACTACTATAATACTGCTCCTATATACAAGAATATAACTGCTATAATACTGCTCCTATGTATAAGAATATAACTACCATAATACTGCTCCTATGTACAAGAATATAACTACTATAATAATGCTCCTATATACAAAAATATAAGTACTATAATACTGCTCCTATGTACAAGAATATAACTATTATAATACTGCTCCGACGTCATGCCTCACCCCTCCATTCATGTCTATGGGAGGGGGCGTGACAGTCGTCACGCCCCCTCCCATAGACATGAATGGAGGAGAGTGGCTTAATGGCATGAGGGGCGTGGCTTAACATCACAAGGGAGCATGGTGTGACATCACAAGGGGGAGTGATATGATGTAACAAAGGGGTGTGGCATGACGTCACAAGGTGACATGGCGTGACGTCACATCTTCATCTCTGGAGCAGCGCCTGCCACCGAATGCCCTTTGGATAAGATGTCTTAGGCCGGAATACCCCTTTAATTCAGTAAAGCTTCTATAGAAGCAATATTTAAAGGGACAGTGACCAAATATCAATGAATCTTATTCAAGAAGCTGCAACATTCTAAGCTGTGCCAATGCATATGTATTAGGGTGCATGCACACCACGCTTTTGCAATACAGTTCCCGTATCAGGTTTTTGATGAAAAACGGATTCCTCAAAACTGGACTAAACTGTATCAAAACATGTGTACAAATTTTATCCATATACGGTTTGAAAAAGGATATCCGGTTGCATTCATTTTTTTTAAGAACAAACCATATACTTTTTTAACTTTTCACTGCCTTACAAATAAAGTTTCACTTGTTTGATTGAAATTCCAAGAAAAAAAACTGTGCAAAGTCAAAAACCGTATGGTGCAAGCAGGATGGAACCGTACGCAGATACGGTTTTGTTCGGTTCCCATTGACTCCCATGTTAAAAAAAAAAAATAATTTATACGGTTTAATAAGGTTTTTTACCTGGACAAAAAACGTGGTAGACTACTGTTTTGGGTACGGGTGAAAAAACGGACAAAACCGTATAAGACGCAAAATGGATTAAACCAGTTGATGCGTTTGGCATACGGTTTACAATGTTAAAGGGGTACTCCGCCCCTGGCATCTTATCCCCTATCCAAAGGATAGGGGATAAGATGTTAGATCGCCGCGGTCCCGAGTTCGCTCTGTGCGTAATGACGGGCGATACAGGGGTCGGAGCAGCGTGACGTCATGGCTCCGCCCCTCATGATATCACGGCCCGTCCCCTTAATGCAAGTCTATGGCAGGGGGCGTGACGACCGCCACACCCCCTCCCATAGACTTGTATTGACGGGGCGGACTGTGATGTCACGAGGGGCGGAGCCATGACATCACGCTGTTCCGGCCCCTGTATTGCCCGTCATTACGTGCAGAGTGATCTCGCTCTGCGCAGTAATGATGGCGGGGTGCCCCAGCGGCAATCCCCGGGGTCCCCAGCAGCGGGACCCCGGCGATCTGACATCTTATCCCCTATCCTTTGGCTGAAGGACTACTACTCCTAGCTAGCCTACAGCATAAGGCTCATCATCCCCCGGTGACCACTATACACATGTGCCAAGAGTTTGGGAAAGAAAAGATAGCATATGCTGGTAAAAGAAATCAAATTGTTATCGTCTTTAATCCAACGTGAAGTTTTTTGTTTGAAGCCGAGGACACAACTTCCAAGTAACAGATAAAAGACAAAAGGACATTTTTAGAAACGTAAATCCCCGGATAAGTGGACCCTCGAGAGCCCCGGTGGAGACCTTTTGCGTGTTTAGCGCTTTCTACTTTGTTTAATGTCTTTCTGTGATTAGAAATAAAGAGAATGTACAACAGCCCAAGCATAAAGTAAAGTTTGTTTGGAAAGCGGCGTGGAAAGCGGCGCTCCACCTTGGACTAACATTGGTTCCTAATAGTGTAGATCACCCGAGGCTGCGTGAACATGGCAGAAGTGTGGGAACTCAATGGGTGAAGGGAGTATATTATACATCTGGAGGGAAGTATGGAGCTTAAAGGGGTTCTCCACCATAAGCTGATTTTAGTACGTACCTGGCAGACACTAATGGACATGCTTAGGAAGGATCTGCACTTGTCTTAGGGCTAAATGGATATGTTGTGAGATTACCATAATGCTGTGGCTATCTTTTTGTGAACTGGTATTTCCTGTTGGAGTTCATTCTCAAATTACAAGTCCCATGATTCCTTGCTTGTAAGTGTGAGGTCACTTTTCTCCCCCCCCCCCCCCACACATCAGCAACCCCGCGCATTGAAACAGGCCTATGCTCCCTTCAATGCAATAGACCAGTGTTTTCTGACCAGGGTGTGTCCAGGTGTTACAAAATTAGAATTCTTGCAGAATGATCTCCCTCCCACCCAGCAGTCGCTCCACCCATGAAAGCAAAGACAGGCTCCCTCTGATCCCCTGACTTGTGATGTAATGTCTCAGGCCGCACTACAACCCTGGGAAACCTGTGATGACAGTCAAACATTGGGCCAAAAATCACAGAAGAATTGCAAGGCCACCATCAAACACAAGTACAGACAATACAGTGGGGCAAAAAGTATTTAGTCAGCCTCCAATTGTGCAAGTTCTCCCACTTAAGAGGCCTGTAATTTTCATCATAGGTTATACCTCAACTATGAGAGACATAATGAGAAAAAAAATCCATAAAATCACATTGTCTGATTTTTTAAGAATTTATTTGCAAACTATGGTGGAAAATAAGTATTTGGTTAATAACAAAAGTTCATCTCAATACATTGTTATATACTCTTTGTTGGCAATTACAGATGTCAAACGATTTCTGGGGTTGAGATCTGGAGACTGGCTAGGCAACTCCAGGACCTTGAAATGCTTTTTACGAAGCAACTCCTTTGTTACCCGGGCGGTGTGTTTGGGATCATTGTCATGCTGAAAGACCCAGCCACGTTTCATCTAAAATGCCCTTGGAGGTTTTCACTCAAAATGGCCCCATTCATTCTTTCCTTTACACGGATCAGTCGTCCTGGTCCCTTAGCAGAAAAGCAGCCCTAAAGCATGATGTTTCCACCCCCATGCTTCACAGTAGATGGTGTTCTTTGGAAGCAACTCAGCATTCTTTCTCCTCCAAACAAGAGTTGATTTTCATCTGACCATATGACCTTCTCCCAATCCTCTTCTGGATCATCCAAATGCTCTCTAGCAAACTTCAGACGGACCCGGACATGTACTGGTCTAAGCAGGGGGACACGTCTGTCACTGCATGATTGACTCCCTGGCGGTGTAGTGTGTTACTGATGGTAGCCTTTGTTACTTTGGTCCCAGCTCTCTGCAGGTCATTCACTAGGTCCCCCCGTGTCGTTCTGGGATTTTTGCTCACCATTCTTGTGATCATTTGGAAATATAAAAGAGTTATGGTTTTTAGAAGGCGAGGAGGAAAAAAAGAAAATGCTAAAATAAAATTGGCCTGGTCCTTAAAGGGGTGCTCTGCCCCTAGACATCTTATCCCCTATCCAAGGATAGGGGATAAGATGTCTGATCGCAGGGGTCCCCCTGCTGGGGACCCCCGCGATCTCTCCTGCAGCACCCCCTTTCATCAGCTCTCTGGAGCTAAGTTTGCTTTTTGGCTGATGACTCATGATACAGGGACCGGCGGTTCGTGACATCATGGCTTCACCACATCATGCCCCGCCTCCTAAATTCAAGTCTATGGGAGGGGGCGTGGCAACATTAATTTCATTTCTGTAACTTGCTCATGTGATCACCAGTCTGCCTCTCCAAATCTTCCAGTGCCTAAGGGTCACAACATTCACTCATTGATCTGAAGAAGGGGGTGGCCCCCCCGAAACGCATAATCTTATCCTGTATTGGTTTTATTGGTTTTATATGCTATACAATAAACCTTCCATCATTTTAACCTATACTTCCTTGGATTCGGTTTACTACACCTTTCCTCTGAACCAGCAGCACCACTCAAATGTTTTTTTTACTCGACCACTACTTGTAATGGCCATAACAGGATGTCAGTTCAGGATCTGACATTCTAGGTACTACAAGATGATGTCATCTCCTTCTGCCATCTCCCAGACCCATATCTCTCCCCCCCTCCCAGATTTATATATTGCTGCTATATCTATGGCATCAGGGCAACAAGGACCACATCTCAAAGGAGTTTGTGTGGGTTTCCTCCAGGTCATTCCAAAAACATACTGATAGGTAAAGCCCCAAAGGGCAAATGGACTGATTTGAGTGATGTAAAAACATTGCGGAATATTTTAGTGCTATCAGAAATTTTGGGGCCCCTTACACAGCTTTAGGCCTGCCCCCCCCCCCCCTGTAATACCTCCAGTAGGTAGTGTCCCACAACTACCTGTGGTGACCTCAGTAAATAGTTCCCCCATGTAGGTCATGACCCCAGGTAGGTAGTGTCCCCCAGGTGGGTAATAATGCTACCAGTTACTGTAGGTAATAATGCCCCCAGTTGGGTAATAATGCCCCCACATAGGCAATGCCTTCAGTTAGGTAACAATGCCCCTAGTTAGGTAACAATGCCCCAATTAGGTAATAATGCCCCCAGTTAGGTAACAATGCCCCCACATAGGTAATGCCCCTAGTTAGTTAATAATGCCCCCCGTTAGGTAATAATGCCCCCAACTAGGAAAAGCTCCAGTCAGGTAACAATGCCCCCAGTTAGGAAATTATGCCTCCACCTAGGTAATGCCCCCAGTTAGGTAATAATGCCCCCACATAAGTAGTGCCCCCAGTTAAGTAACCATACCCCCACATTGCTAATGCCCCCAGTTAGGTAGCCATATCCCCACCTAAGTATTGCCCCCAGTTAGGTAATAATGCCCCCACATAGGTAATGCCCCAGTTAGTTAACCATAACCCCACATAGGTAATGCCCCAGTTAGGTAGCCATACCCCCACACAGGTAATGCCCCCAGTTAGGCAGCCATGCCCCCACATAGGTAATGCCCCCAGTTATGTAGCCATACCCCCACATAGGTAATGCCCCCAGTTAGGTAATAAATGCCCCCACATAAGTTATGCCCCCAGTTAGTTAGCCATACCCCCACATAGGTAATGCCCCCAGTTAGGTAGCCATACCCCCACATAGGTAATGCCCCCAGTTAGGTAATAATGCCCCCACATAGGTAATTCCCCCAGTAAAGTAGCCATACCCCCACATAGATAATGCCCCCAGTTATGTAGCCATACCCCCACATAGGTAATGCCCCCAGTTAGGTTAGCATACCCCCACATAGGTAATGCCCCCAGTTAGGTAATAATGCCCCCACATAGGTAATGCCCCCAGTTAGGTAGCCATACCCCCACATAGGTAATGCCCCCAGTTAGGAAATAATGCCCCCACATAGGTTATGCCCCCAGTTAGGTAGCCATACTCCCACATAGGTAATGCCCCCAGTTAGGTAGCCATACACTCACATAGGTAATGCCCCCAGTTAGGTAGCCATACCTCCACATAGGTAATTATAATTAAAAAAATAATTAAAATCCACTCACCTTTCCGACGATCCTGTACTGAGGCCAGGCTGTCAGTGGTGCGGGACTTCTCTCGCAGGCTGCGTGATGAAATTACGTCATCATGTGACCTGCAGCGCAATGTACGCTCCTGTATGAACATTGCATATGCTATTTGCATAATGTACGTACAGGAGCCGGAAAATGCTATAACCTGTACGTACATTGGCCCTCATTTACTAACAGGATCCCAAAACTTTTTGTCGGGTTTTGCGCCAGAATTCTGTCTGCGCCAGAATTTGCGCCAGAATCTGGCGCACAACCCGACAAAATCAAAATCACTCAGAGTGAAAAAAAAAACAACAAAAAGGGCGTGTTCCCGACAAAAAGAGAAAAAACCCTCCGAGTGTGAAGAAAACTCACAGGAAAACCTGTGAGTTTTGCTTCACAGAAATTAAAATTTCTCAAAACGGAGATTAAAATTTAAATTCCTCAAAACGGAGTGAATCCTGCTTCCCCCAGCATGGAACAGAGTCTGTTCCATGTTGGGGGTAGTAGTAGTAGAGGGGCTGAGGGATTGATCGCACCGGGTCTCACTTCTGAGACCCGATCCGATCAGATGTTATTAAGCAGGGGAGCGGGCGGCATGTTCCGATCCCCTGCAATGTACAGTAAACTTTAATTTTTAAATTCCCCACCAGGAGCCCGAATGGCCGGGACCGAGGAGCCAATCAGGGCTCCTGGCAGGGTTTTAATATAGAAGCGCTGTGGTGGGCAAAGATGTATAGAATCGCTAGGGGGGTATATATCTGGCCCCTCCAGCGTTTCTATATATCTTTCTCCCTACTGCGCTATATCAAACTTAGTGCCCGTTGCACTTGAATAAATGTACTGCCCCCCCAGCGCTATTATATATGTATACTGAACCCCACTGGGCATATACTGACCCCCGCTGCGCATATTTATATATGTCAGTATAGATATATATAATAGCGCTGGGGGGGCAGTACATTTATTCAAGCACAGCGGTCACTAAGTTTGATATAGTGCAGTAGGGAGAAAGATAAATAGAAACGCTGGAGGGGCCAGATATATACCCCCCGCCCCCCCAGCGATTCTATACATCTTTGCCCACCACAGCGCTTCTAAATTAAAACCCTGTCAGGAGCCCTGATTGGCTCCTCGGTCCCGGACATTCAGGGCTCCTGGTGGGGAATTTAAAAATGAAAGTTTACAGTACATTGCAGGGGATCGGAACATGCCGCCCGCTCCCCTGCTTAATAACATCTGATCGGATCGGGTCTCAGAAGTGAGACCCGGTGCGATCAATCCCTCAACCCCTGTACTACTACCCCCAACATGGAACAGACCCTGTTCAATGATGGGGGTAGTAGTACAAGCACTAATGTAGTCAGAATTTTCAGAGACTTTCTGTCGCACAGAATACATTTTGTGCGACAGAAAAAAAACCTGCGACAGAAAGGAAGGGAAATTGGGCGACAGATTAGTAAATAGCATCAGAAAAAAAAAGGAGTAAAGGACTTGCAAAAACACAAACCGACACTCCACTCTTAGTAAATGAGGGCCATTATGTAGGCAATTTGCGTACTGTACGTCCAGAAGCAGGAGACCTTTGTATACACAGCGGTCTTCTGCTTCTATGCTTCTGCTCCCGCAGGGGGGTGCAGCAGGGACCGGGCCCTCTTGTAGCCCGGGCCCCTAACTGGTGTACTGGCTGTACCCCCCCTGAAGGCGTCCCTGCTGCTATATAGTAAATATAATTAAATATAAATATATAGTAGTATACACCTCCTCTGTGGCAGAGTTCACACAATGAGGCTTTTTTTTCTGTGGCAAAAATGGTGATATTGTACTGCAATTGTGCACTTCACGGTTAAAAAAAAAATGGCTTTTTTCCCCACATATTTGCTGCATATTTTGCCGTTTCCAAGATCATGCAAAAATGCAATTAAAATGTGTAAAAAATGCTGTAAAATTTTAAGGTATAATCACAGCTTAAAGATGTCAAATCTTCATAAAACACCTCAGATGTGATTATCGGTCTCCCCTCATGGCTATATTTCTCTTAAAAAATGCACTTTGAATAAGAAAATGCAAAACTGCATAGTGTGAACTGATACCAATTCACTTATGAGTATAACAAGTTAAAGGGGTACTCCGGTGGAAAACTATTTTTTTTATAATCACCTGGTGCCAGAAAGTTAAACAGATTTGTAAATGACTTCAATATAAAAAATCTTAATCCTTCCAGTACTTAACAGCTGCTGTATACTTTTTCATTTTGAATTTCCTTTCTGTCTGACCACAGTGCTCTCTGCTGACACCTCTGTCTGTCTCAGGAACTGTCCAGAGCAGGATAGGTTTGCTATGGGAATTTGCTCCTGCTCTGGACAGTTCCTTAAACAGACAGAGGTGTCAGCAGAGAGCACTGTGGTCAGACAGAAAAGAAATTCAAAAAGAAAAGAATTTCCTCTGTAGTATACAGCAGCTGATAAGTACTGGAAGGATTACAATTTTTTAAACAGAAATAATTTACAAATCTGTTTTACTTTCTGGCACCAGTAGATTTAAAAAAATAAATAATAATAATAATAATGTTTTCCACCGGAGTACCCCTTTAAGTTGGGTTATAAGCTCCAGCACCAGCAGCCTAATGAGATGACCAGGTGCAATGATCAAACACCACACCCTCAGCCAGAGGATTCAGGGGGAAATGTACATTGCATTAAAGAACCAGTTCAGCAAAAATGTTTTACATCCAAAATAGAGCTTATCCCTTGCATGCAACATCAGCAAAAATAGGTAAGCAGAAGGCAGACACAAGAGCCTCTACATTCTCTAATATAAGCCTATTCTGCACTACTTAAGCAAAAATAAATGTATTAATTGATTTCATAAATAAAGAAATAAATAAAATATTTAATTAATTATTACCGTATTTTTCGCTGTATAAGACGCACTTTTTCTTCCCCAAAACTGGGGGGGGAAAGTTGGTGTGTCTTATAAGGCGTATACACACCTATCGGGTCGGTCCCTGCGGCCATCAACGGTCGGGACCCGCAGCTAATACAGGACATCACCGATCGCGATGATGCCCTGTATTAACCCTTCAGACGCGGCGATCAAAGCTGACCGCCGCGTCTGAAGCGAAAATAACACTAACCCGGCTGTTCAGTCGGGCTGTTCGGGACCGCCGCGGTGAAATCGCGGCGTCCCGAACAGCTTACAGGACATCGGGAGGGACCTTACCTGCCTCCTCGGTGTCTTCTCCGTGCCAGGATCCCAAACATGGCCATCCCGTCATCCAATAGGAGCGGCGTGTCGTCATGGCGGTGAGGGAGAGCGAGTATACCGGGCAGCAGAGACGTTCCGGAGCGACGGGGACACCCCGGGGACGCGGCGACAGCGATTGAGGGCGACATCCAGGGCAGCGGTGACGAGCGGTGACGGGTCCAGAGCGGCGGGGACAGGTGAGTACTACCTTCTATACCAGTGGTCTTCAACCTGTAGACCTCCAGTTGTTGCAAAACCACAACTCCCAGCATGCCCGGACAGCCAACGGCTGTCCGGGCATGCTGGGAGTTGTAGTTTTGCAACATCTGAAGGTCCGCAGATTGAAGATCACTGTCCTATACTTTACATTGTATTTGGTTCAGAATCTTTATTTTCTAGATTTTTATCCTATAAAATTAGGTGCCTCTTATATGACGAAAAATACGGTAATTATTTATTTCCTGGAGTGCTTCTTGAAAGGTGCTATCAAAGATTTTTCCGCAATATGGCCGCCTCCTTCTAGAAACGGCACCACGCCTGGCCATAGGTCATGTGTAGAAATGCAGCTCAGCTGAAATGGAGCAAATGCTGCAGCGCTGCAATACCACACACAACCACTGGGCAGGAGTGGCGCCGTTTTTTTTTAAAGAAAGTAGACTTGCTTTTTCTTATCCTGAACAACATATTAAAATATGCAGGAGAATCCTCTTACGCTTTGGATGAGAATCTGATATCCGCCAAGAGATACAGATTCAGGACTCACTAGGTCAATGAGATTGATGACTGCAGCTCCGTATGCCGCCAAACATTAATTCTGCCCTGGATGATAAGAGAGGTTTATATACAACAAAGTGCGTTACAGCGTTTACATGGTAAATATTTAGTGTACTTTCCTAGGATAATCACTCGTGGTTGCAAGATGATTGGCACAGAGCACTGTTTCCCAAGCAGGGTGCCTCCAGCTGTTGCAAAACTACAACTTCCAGCATGGCCGGACAGCCAAAGGCTGTCCGGGCATGCTGGGAGTTGTAGTTTTGCAACAGCTGTAGGCACCCTGCTTGGAAAACACTGGCATGGAGAAACGGTCTCAAAGAAGTTGACCAATATACATAGGATATAAAAAAAAACTGAAAACCCTTTCTGAAATAATACAATTTACTATCTTTTATTAAAGGGGTACTCCGGTAAAAAAATAAAATAAAAAAAAATAAACAAATTTAAAGGGGTACTCCGGTGAAAACCTTTTTTCTTTTAAATCAACTGGTGGCAGAAAGTTAAACATATTTGTAAATTACTTCTATTAAAAAATCTTAATCCTTCCACTACTTATTAGCTGCTGAATGCTACAGAGGAAATTCCTTTCTTTTTGTAACACTGATGACATCACGAGCACAGTGCTCTCTGCTGCCATCTCTGTCCATTTTAGCAACCATGCACAGCAGATGTATACTAAGGGCAGCATGGTGACTCAGTGGTTAGCACTGCTGCCTTGCAGTGCTGGGGGCTTGGGTTCAAATCCCACTAAGGACAACAATAAATAAAGCATTATTATTATAATAAAGTCAGCAGAGAGAACTGTGCTCGTGATGTCATCAGTATTCCCAAAAGAAAAGAATTTCCTCTGTAGTATTCAGCAGCTAATAAGTACAGGAAGGATTAAGATTGTTTAATGGAAGTAATTTAGAAATATGTTTAACTTTCTGCCACCAGTTGATTTAAAAGAAAAAAGGTTTTCACCGGAGTACCCCTTTAATCAACTGGTGCCAGAAAGTTAAACAGATTTGTAAATGACTTCTATTAAAAAATCTTTACCCTTCCAGTAGTTTTTAGCAGCTGTATGCTACAGAGGAAATTATTTTCTTTTTGAATTTCTTTTTTGTCTTGTCCACAGTGCTCTCTGCTGACAACTCTGTCCGTGTCAGGAACTGTCCAGAGCAGCATAGGTTTGCAATGGGGATTTTCTCCTGCTCTGGACAGTTCCTGATACGGACAGAGGTGTCAGCAGAGAGCACTGTGGACAACACAAAAAATTAATTCAAATAGAAAAGAATTTCCTCTGTAGCATACAGCTGCTAAAAAGTACTAGAAGGGTTAAGATTTTTTTAATAGAAGTCATTTACAAATCTGTTTAACTTTCCGGCACCAGTTGATTTAAAAAAAAAAAAAAAAAAAAATGTTTTCCACCGGAGTGCCCCTTTAACGTCTGTTCGGAGACTCTGATAGCAGCTGTCAGTGTGAACAGGGTCGTAGATCAAGGGTGCATGGACAGGAAGAAGATCCGGCGCTCCAAGGAAGTCATACATTTCTTGTCTTTATCAGAATTCTTTAAAAACAGGGTAGTACAAACATTCTCAACCGAATTAATAAAAAACTTGATGCGTTTCGGGGGTTTGACCCTTAATCATGCTTATGATGCTCATGAGTAAGAGACGGACCCCATGAAATGCGTCAAGCTTTTTCAGTTTGTTGGGAATTTTGGACAACCATGTTTTAGAAAAAATTCCAATGACAACTGTCTGGGCATGCTGGGAGTTGTAGTTTTGCAACATCTGGAAGGGCACTGTTTGGAGACCACTATACAGTGGTGTCCAAACTGCAGCGCTCCAGATGTCAATTCAAAGCATGCTGAGACTGTCCAGGCATGCTGGGAGTTGTAGTTTGGCAACATCTGGCCCTTCAGATGTTGCCAAACTACAACTCCCAGCATGTCTGGGCAGTCTGGGAATGCTTGGAGTTGAAGTTTTGCAACATCTGGAGGACTACAGTTTGGAGTCCACTACACAGTGGTCTCCAAACTGTTCTCCTCCAGTTGTTGCATAACTGCAACTCCCAACATGCCCTTTGGCTGTCCAGGCATGCTGGGAGTTGTAGTGGAGGCACACTGGTTGGGAAACAATATCTGTTTCCTAACTCAGTGTTTTCCAACCTGTGTGCCTCCAGCTGTTGCAAAACTATAACTCCCAGCATGCACTGACAGACCATTGATGTTGGGAGAAGTAGTTTTGCAACAGCTGGAGGCACAAAGGTTGGAAAACACTGAGTTAGGAAACAGACAGTAGTGTGGAAACACTGCAGTAGTCTGTTACCTAACTCAGTGGTTCCCCACCAGTGTGCCTCTAGCTGTTGCATAATTACAACTCCCAGCATGCACGGTCTGTCAGTGCATGCTGGGAGTTGTAGTTTTGCAACAGATGAAGGATACATTCACACAAACGGGTTTGCAGCAAGTTTCCCGCTTCAAGTTTGAAATATGGCAAACTCTCCACTGCAGCTCAAACTCCCAGCGGGAAACTCTCCGTAAACCCCTGCCTGTGTGAATGTACCCTAAATACACTACACTAACCCTAAATACAGAGTAAAACACTACATATACACTACACCCTTACACTGTCGCCCCCCCCCCCCCCAATAAAAATTGTGGTTTTGACATAAAAGCAAAAAAAAAAAACACATGTGACCCCATTCTGGAAACTACACACCTCACGGAACGTAACAAGGGGTACAATGAACATTTACGCCCCACAGGTGTCTGACAGATTTTTGGAACAGTGGTCCGTGAAAATGAAAAATGTAATTTTTCATTTGCACAGCCCATTGTTACAAAGATCTGTCAAACCCCAGTGGGGTGTAAATGCTCACTGCACCCCTTGTTACGTTCAGTGAGGGGTGTAGTTTCTGAAATGGGGTCAAATGTGGGGGGTTCACTGTTCTGGCACCACGGGGGGGCTTTGTAAACGCACATGACCCCCGACTTCAATTCCAACCAAATACTCTCTCCAAAATTCCATTGTCACTCCTTACGTTCTGAGCATTGTAGTGCACCCACAGAGCACTTTACATACACATATGAGATATTTCCTTACTCGAGAGAAATGGGGTTACAAATTTTGGGGGACATTTTCACCTATTAACCCTTATAAAAAAGAAAAATATCGGGTAACATCAGCATTTTAGTTAAAAAGAAAATTCATTTTCACGTCCAACTTTAACGCAAAGTCGTCAAACACCCGTGGGGTGTTAAAGGGGTACTCCGGTGCTTAGACATCTTATCCCCCTATAAGATGCCTGATCGCGGGAGTCCTGCCGCTGGGGACCCCCGTGATCTTGCACGCGGCACGTAATCAGTCCCTGGAGCGTGTTTGCTCTGGGTCTGATTACCGGCGACCACACCGCCCCCATGTGACGTCACGCTCCGCCCCTCAATGCAAGCCTATGGGAGGGGGCATGATAGCTGTCACGCCCCCTCCCATAGGCTTGCATTGAGGGGCGGAACGTGACGTCACACGGGGCGGAGGCGTGACATCACACGCTGTCGGCCCTGTGGTCGCTGGTTATCAGACCCAGAGCGAACACGCTCCGGGGACTGATTATAAACGGGGTGCCGCGTGCATGAACCCGGGGGTCCCCAGCGGTGGGACTCCCGCGATCAGGCATCTTATCCTCTATCCTTTGGATAGGGGATAAGATGTCTAAGCACCGGAGTACCCCTTTAAGGCTCACTGTACCCCTTATTACATTCCTCGAGGGGTTTAGTTTCCCAAATAGTATGCCATGTCGGGTGTTTTTCGCTGTTCAGGCACCATGGGGGCTTCCTTAATGCTACATACCCCCCCCCCCCCCCCCCCCCCCCCCCCAAATACCATTTCAGCAAGATTCACTCTCTCCAAAAACCCAATGTCGCTCCTTCCCTTCTGAGCCCTCTAGTGCACCCGCAGAACACTTTACATGCACATATGAGGTATTTCCTTACTCAAGAGAAATTGGGTTACACATTTTTCAGACATTTTCACATATTACCTCTTGGGAAAATTAGAAATTTGGGGTAACATCTGCATTTTTGTGAAAAAATATAAAATATTTCATTTTCACGTCCAACTTTATTGAAAATTTGTCGAACACCTGTGGGGTATTAAGGATCACTGTAGCCCTTCTTACTTTCCTTGATGGGTGTAGTTTCCCAAATAGTATGCCATTTGTTTTTTTGTTTTTTGCTGTTCTGGCACCACGGGGGCTTCCTAAATGCGACATGCCCCGCAAAAACCATTTCAGCTAAATTTGCTCTCCAAAATCCCATTGTTGCTCCTTCCCTTCTGAGCCCTCTAGTGCACCCACAGAGCACTTTACATCCACATATGAGGTATTTCCTTACTCGAGAAAAATTGGGTTACACATTTTGGGGTGATTTCTCTCCTTTTACCGCTTGTAAAAAAAAAAAAATATGGCTCTACAAGAACATGTTGGTGTAAAAATGAAGATTTCGAATTTTCGCCTTCACTTTGCTGCTATTCCTGTGAAACACCTAAAGGGTTAATAAACTTTCTGAATGTCATTTTGAATATCTTGAGGGGTGCACTTTTTAAAATGGGGTCCATTATGGGGTATTTCTAACATAAAGACCCTCAAATTCACAAAACTGAACTGGTCCCTGAAAAATTCAGATTTTGAAATTTACGTGATACATTGGAAAATTGCTGCTGAACTTTGAAGTCCTCTGATGTCTTCAAAAAGTAAAAACACGTCAACTTTATGATGAAAATATAAAGTAGACATATTGGGGGAGATTTATCAAAACCTGTGCAGAGGAAGAGTGGTGCGGTTGCCCATAGCAACCAATCAGATTGCTTCTTTCATTTTCCACAGGCCTCTAAAGAGGCCTGTGGAAAATGAAAGAAGCAATCTGATTGGTTGCTATGGGCAACTACACCACTCTTCCTCTGCACAGGTTTTGATAAATCTCCCCCATTGTGTTTGTGAATCAATATATAATTTATTTGGAATGTCCATTTTCTTTACAAGCAGAGAGCTTCAAAGTTATAAAAATGCGAAATTTTCAAATTTTTCATGAAATTATGGCATTTTTCCCCAAGAAATGATGCAAGTATCGACGTAAAGTTACCACTAACATAAAGACGAATATGTCACTAAAAAGCAAACAATCTCGGAATCAAATTCATAAGTAAAAGCATCCCAGAGTTATTAATGCTTTAAGGGGTACTCCACTAGAAAAAAGAATTATTTAATCAACTGCTGCCAGAAAGTTGAGCAGATTTGTAAATAACCTCTATTTAAAATCTTAATCCTTCTAATACTTATCAGCTTCTGAATACTAGAGAGGAAGTTCTTTCCTTTTTGAATTTCCTTTCTGTCTGACCACAGTGCTCTCTGCTGACACCTCTGTCCATGTTAGGAAGTGTCCAGAGCAGGAGAGGTTTGCTATGGAGATTTACTCCTACTCTGGAGAGTTCTTAAAATGGACAGAGGTGTCAGCAGAGAGCACTTGTGGTCAGACAGAAAGGAAGTTCAAAAAGAAAAGAACTTCCTCTGAAGCATACAGCAGCTGATAAGTACTGGAAGGGTTAAGATTTTTAAATAGAAGTAATTTACAATATAACAGTATACAGTATAACTTTTCAGCACCAGTTGATTAAAAAAAAAATAATGTTTTCCAGTGGAGTACCCCTTTAAAGTGACAGTGGTCAGATGTGCAAAAAACGCTCTGGTCCTTAAGGTAAAAATGGGCTTGGTCCTTAAGGGTTAACTACTGGATAGTGTTGGGCGCGAATATTTGCATTTCAAATTTTTATCGTGAATATTGCAAATTCGCGAATATATTCGCTCTATATTCGAAATGACGAATATTCACTTTTTTCCCCGCATTTGCGAATATATTCGCATATTCCTTCTTTTCACTTGTGTAAAGAATGATGCAAATACACTTGTCAGAGGTTATCAACAACATCCCACCAACCAATAGTAAAGTTGACCACCTCATTTGCATATGCAAATATAATGAATGCGCGAAATTCATAAATATAAGACGAATATTCGTCTATATATTCACGAAATATCGCAAATTCGAATATGGGCAATGCCGCTCATCACTACTACTGGACAGGATCTGGTTTAGACCAAATAGTGCAGGCCAGCCCCTTAGGCTGAACACATGATCTATCTGAGTTCTTGATCTTCCTAGTCTGTCCTGGCCTAAAGCCTTTCTTTTGCATGCGGATAAGTCACACACTACTTATCTGAGGCTACTTTTTATTCATAAGGAGTGAATAATGAGTCAGAGAGGATAAGCATCACAAGGGCCCCTCTTATCTACTTCAGGCCTGGGTCAGGGCTTTTTACTGCCAAATCACATCTTCCTACAGACCTGCATCCTATAATAAAGGGGTTAACTGCTCATATGCATCAACAATTCACTACTGTATACAAGACACAGTTTTTTTTTCCCAAAAAGAAGCTTGTGAAGAATTTATACTGTAAATAACTGTTCAGATGTTTTGTTAAATCTGTGATTAGTTAGGTTCTGGCACCTTGAACACCCCAAGCACCATCCACCAGGCACGCTAATCAAAGTGTACTGTTACTACCCCTCAGGGAAAATGAGACCACCCCTGCCATCTTTATAGTATACTGGGTAACTGCAAGCACTACAACTACCAGCATACTGCTACCATCCAATAGCCCCAGGGTTACCACACTATCTGGGCTGCACACTGCACAACAACCCTATTTGAAATGTATACTTTTTCTGTATTATGGAAATTTGGCGATTATTTCCTTTTGTGGGTCCATGGAATCCCAGTCCTGTCCTGGTATTTTGGAGAACGTTTGCTGCATCACAATGTAAATCTGCAGATCACATTGAGTAACCTTGTAAATACTTGCACTTATCTTGTATTTCTGTCCTATCTTTTCTCTGATGATATCCGGAGCTGCTTTCAAAGTTCTGCTGGTCACAACTGGAAAGAGACTGATTTTTATCTCCTCTCGCCTGTCAGATCTACAGTGACCCCTCTCGACCTACGATGGCCCCGACATACGATCATTTCAACATGCGATGACCTCTCAGAGGCCATCGCATGTTGAAGGCCGCATGAACATCCGATGCTTTTGTATGTCGGGGCCATCGCATAAACGGCTATCCGACAGCGCAGACTGCTTCAGCTGCCACCGGATAGCCGTTTATGGTGCACCGTGTGGTCCGCTGACGATCACTTACCTGTCCTCGGGGCTCCGGCGCGTCCTCTTCGGGATCCTCTGCATCGTCGGCGCTCTCCATCGTCGCCATCACGTCGCTGCGCACGCCGTCCCGTCATCCAATAGGAGCAGCGTGCGTAGCGGCGTGATGGTGGCGACGGAGAGAGAAGATGCCGGGGAAGCAGAGGCCTTGCTGGAGCGGCGGGGACACGGCGACACCGATGGAGAGCGAGGATGCCGGGGAAGCAGAGGCCTTGCCGGGGGACGCGGCGACAGCGATGGAGGGCGACATCCAGGGCAGCGTGACGAGCGGTGGGGACAGGTGAGTACAACTTCCTCTAAATGTGGTCCACTGTTCAGGTGACGGGGGGGGGGGGATGGTTCTACTAGTACAGAGACAGCACAAGTGAGGACGGGGGGGTGCTTTTCTCCCCCAAAACAAAAAGATTGGGCATGTTGAGATTCATCATGCCTGACCCTTCTATCCACTGACATCATCTGTTGAGGGACAGTCAGAAGGCCCCCATGTGCAGTAGAGAGTGGGCTGTTACCACCAAACTTTTTACTTAAGTGTATGAAGACCTTTATCCCTCCGAAAACAAAAAGATTGGGCATGTTGAAATCCATCATGCCTGACCCTTCTATCCCCTGACACCATCTGTTGAGGGACAGTCAGGAGGCCCCCAAAGAGTGACCTGTTCCCACCAAAGTTGGCCAACTTTACTAAAGTGTATGAGAACCTTTATCTACCCTGAGAACAAAAATTAAGCATGTTGAAACCCATCATGCCTGACCCTTCTATCCCCTGACACCATCTGTTGAGTGGAGAGTCACTGGGCCCCCATACACATAGAGAGTGAACTTTTCACACAAAAGTTGGCCAACTTTTTACTAAAGTGTATAAGAACTGTCACGATTCGGCTAGCTGATAGTGGATCCTCTGTGTCAGCGAAGGATTGGCGTGGACCGTGCCGGTGGACCGGTTCTAAGAAGCTACTGGTATTCACCAGAGCCCGCCGCAAAGCGGGATGGTCTTGCTGCGGCGGTAGCAACCAGGTCGTATCCACTGGCAACGGCTCAACCTCGCTGACTGCTGAGAAGGCGTGGGACAGAAGGACTAGGCAGAGACAAGGTCAGACGTAGCAGAAGGTCGGGGCAGGCGGCAAGGTTCGTAGTCAATATGGAAATAGCAGGAGGTCTGGAACACAGTATGGGTAACACAGTAATAGCTTTCTCAAGGCACAAGGCAACAAGATCCAGGAAGTGCAGGGGAAGTGAGATCATATAGCCAGGGAGCAGGTGGAAACTAATTAGGGAGATTGGGCCAGGCACCATCATTGGTGCACTGGCCCTTTAAATCTCAGAGAGCTGGCGCGCGCGCCCTAGAGAGCGGAGCCGCGCGCGCCAGAGCATGACAGCCGGGGGCCGGGACAGGTAAGTGACTTGGGATGCGATTCGCGAGTGGGCGCGTCCCGCTATGCGAATCGCATCCCCGCCGGCAATGTCAGTGCAGCGCTCCCGGTCAGCGGGTCTGACCGGGGCGCTGCAGGGAGAGAAACGCCGCGAGCGCTTCGGGGAGGAGCAGGGACCCGGAGCGCTCAGCGTAACAAGAACCTTTATGTTGAAATCCATCACATCCTACCGTTCTCTTCGTTCACTGTGAGTCCAGTCCTCCAATACCAAGCAAGCAGCTGATTCCCCTATCCACGCATTATCCCTATAAAGGCCCCTGCAGGAGAAATGTAGTATTGCATGTCATCCTTTCAGACGAATGGTGGTCCACGTAGTCAATGGGCAGATGAAGACTTTCACAGGGAGACAGTGACTGACGAATGAATGTCATTGATTCCCTCTATGGCTCAAAGTGAAATGGCCCTCAGTGGTGGTCCCCCTGTAATAGGACTTATGGACAGGATTTACCCTGATTTACCCTTTAAAGGCAAGAAAGAAATGGGACTGCACTCACAATCCAATGACGTTTTATTCTGTCATATAAGGGTGCAGGCAGGTGCGACGGCGGCAGGGGCAAACCAGGACAGGCTGTTTCATGCTAAACTGTGCTTCTTCAAGCCAGTGCTTGAAGAAGCACAGTTTAGTGTGAAACAGCCTGTCCCGTTTCTCCCTGCTGCCACAGCCGACCTGCCTCACCTTTATACGACTGAATAAAACATTGATGGATGGTGAGTGCAGTCTCATTCTCATTTCTTTCTTGACTTTAAAGTTGCTTAAGCCTCCTCAGATGTTGCACCACTGGGACCAACATTATTCCAGAGGATCCCAGTCCCTTCTCCTGTTGGTAACTTAAATACCCTAGTTCTGCATGTGCCGGGCCATTGCATCTCTCAGCTCATACATTACCCTGATAAGAGTCACCGACAATGTAACTAGAGCACCTTTACTCTTTAAAGGGGTACTACCGTGCTGACAACATATCCCCTATCTAAAGGATAGGGGAAAAATTGCCTGATCACGCTGGGTCCCACCGCTGGGGACCCCCACGATCTCGCAGGCAGCACCCCGCTCTCATCAGGCCCCGGAGCGAACATCCGCTCTGGGTCAGATGACGGGGCCGGTGATCGTGACGTCACAGCTCTGCCCCCGTGTGATCTCACGCTCCGCTCCCTCAATGCACGTCTATGGCAGGGGCGAGATAGCCGTCTTGCGCCCTGCCATAGACTTATATTGAGGGGGCGGAGCGTGATGTCACATGGGGGCGGAGCCGTGACGTCATGATACTCCAGGCCCGTGATCGGCAATCATCAGACCGGGAGTGATGTTCGCTCCGGGGCCTGATGAGAGCGGGGTGCTGCGTGCGAGATCACGGGGGTCCCCAGCGCAATCAAGCAACTTATCCCCTATCCTTTAGATAGGGGATAAGTTGTCAGCAGGGTAGTACCCCTTTAAGACTCCCCCCCCCCCCACCTTAATAGATAGAGACACTGACTAGTGGGATACAATTGCTTTTCTATTGTGAGACTAGGTCATGGCCCCTTTAAATGATTAAGAACATATACTCTCACTCCTGCTCTGTTATTTAGCCTCATGGAAGTGTTTAGATGATGGTTCGAAAGCTTCTAAGACAGTGTTTTCCAACATGGGTGCCTTCAGCTGTTGCAAAACTACAATTCCCAGCATGCCTGACAACCGTTGGCTGTCCGGGCATGCTGGAAGTTGTAATTTTGCAACAGCTGAAGGCACCCTGGTTGGGAAACACTGACGTAGAAAAAGAGCCCCTGTTTGTTTAGTGTATTGATTACTAATTAATATTTGAAATGCGAAATTACTGCGCGATTTTGCGAATATTTAGAATATAGTGATATATATTCGTAATGACGAATGTAAATTCTTTTGGGAATATGCAAATATTTGCGAATATTGGCATTTCTAGTCAGAGGACAATGATCCCTCCCTTCTTTTAGGTTAAAGATATAATTGTGCATGCGCACTATGCGAATTTCATTACGAATTTTCGCATGAAAAAGAAAGACAACGAACATAGCAAATATGCGAATTTCGAGAACATAGGACGAATATTCGTCCATATATTTGCTAAATATCGCAAATTCGAATATGGCCCCTGCCGCTCATCGCTAGTATTGATATAATATTATTAGTGTGTACCTGTCGCCAAAAAAAAACTTACTTTTGATATAATGTAGATAATATTTTATGTATATTTGTTATTTACATTGGTTAAAACATTTGTATATTTTGGGTGAAAAAATGCTGTCACTGCAGCTATTGCCTGTGTCTTTGTAAGGAGACAAAATACAGGAAGTGAGGTAGGACAAGCAGGGCTCTGTGCAGGCTCCTGGCTTGTCAATCATCATGTGTGAGCCTGGGGCATGTAATAGAGCCTCAGTGTAAAGAGCCCTCCTTGTCCTCAGTGTACAGAGCCCTGCTTGTCCTCAGTGTACAGAGCCCTGCTTGTCCTCAGTGTACAGAGCCCTGCTTGTCCTCAGTGTACAGAGCCCTCCTTGTCCTCAGTGTACAGAGCCCTCCTTGTCCTCAGTGTACAGAGCCCTGCTTGTCCTCAGTGCACAGAGCCCTGCTTGTCCCCAGTGTACAGAGCCCTGCTTGTCCCCAGTGTACAGAGCCCTGCTTGTCCTCAGTGTACAGATCCCTGCTTGTCCCCAGTGTACAGAGCCCTGCTTGTCCCCAGTGTACAGAGCCCTGCTTGTCCCCAGTGTACAGAGCCCTGCTTGTCCTCAGTGTACAGAGCCCTGCTCGTCCCCAGTGTACAGAGCCCTGCTCGTCCCCAGTGTACAGAGCCCTGCTTGTCCTCAGTGTACAGAGCCCTGCTTGTCCTCAGTGTACATAGCCCCGCTTGTCCTCAGTGTACAGAGCCCTGCTTGTCCTCAGTATACAGAGCCCTGCTTGTCCCCAGTGTATAGAGCCCTACTTGTCCTCAGTGTATAGAGCCCTGCTTGTCCTCAGTGTACAGAGCCCTGCTTGTCCTCAGTGTACAGAGCCCTGCTTGTCCTCAGTGTACAGAGCCCTGCTTGTCCCCAGTGTACAGAGCCCTGCTCATCCTCAGTGAACAGAGCCCTGCTCGTCCTCAGTGTACAGAGCCCTGCTTGTCCTCAGTGTACAGAGCCCTGCTTGTCCCCAGTGTATAGAGCCCTGCTTGTCCTCAGTGTACAGAGCCCTGCTTGTCCTCAGTGTACAGAGCCCTGCTTGTCCTCAGTGTACAGAGCCCTGCTTGCCCTCGGTGAACAGAGCCCTGTGTCGGTGTCCCAGTACCGTATTGTATACGTTACCTGTATAGAGGTCCCCATAGTCAGAGTCCCTAGGACGTCGGGGTCCCTCTTTGTAGTTTTCCCCTTGTCAACCCTTAATTAGTTAATATCTGTAAAGAGGTTCTTATAAATATAAGTATAAATATGTATATATTTAATTGCCTACCTATTCAGCGTAGCAGGACCTGCGGGTCACTTGATTAGGTTCAGAACTCTATGGCTTTTGCTAAAGAACCTTTGGTGGTTTAGTCATGTGATCACCCACAATCCATTGTAACAGTGAGTGACAGCTGTATGGACCAATCTAAAACGGCTCAGCCCCCTGCCCATATAAGGGAGCAGCAGCCATTAATCTCTCTCTTGTTCCTGTGCTGCCAAGCAAGCAGCATCTCTCTTGGGTTGCTGACTCTGGAAGAGGTAGGACCTCCGCAGCTTACAAGACAATTTACTAGGCCAAAGGCTTGCGGCCTAGGCCTATAGCATAGCGGATAGACTAGGCAATCCCCTGCTACTCATCGCAAGACCACTGGACCTAATTACTCCCCTAAATCCAGCGGATCTCTGCAATACAATTCTACAGAAGCTGAATTGGGCTTATCTGATCCCAACCGACTGTCAATCGCTGCTCAAGCTTATGTAAAGAGACTCTGTTATCTGGACTGTTACTACATGCTCAGAAATTCCTCAGTAAAAGTTCCTGCAAGTTTTCAGTTAACAGCGGTTGTGGACAATCCTTTCTTGCTGCATCACCTATTGCTCTTAAGAAGGGTGGCAATAGGCAACCCAGCATTTAACCCTCATCCTGGCATCACGAGTGATAAGGGTTAACAGCGCCCATAACTATTCTGAACAGCAACACCCTAAATACCCTACACTACCACAAGACAGTATCCTCTCATCCGCCACCACACCTGCTTGTCCTCAGTGTACGGAGCCCTGCTTGTCCTCAGTGTGAAGAGCCCTGCTTATCCTCAGTGTACAGAGCCCTGCTTGTCCTCAGTGTGCAGAGCTCTGCTTGTCCTCATTGTACAGAGCTCTGCTTGTCCTCAGTGTACAGATCCCTGCTTGTCCTCGGTGTACAGAGCCCCGCTTGTCCTCAGTGTACAGAGCCCTGCTTGTCTTCAGTGTACAGAGCTCTGCTTGTCCTCAGTATACAGATCCCTGCTTGTCCTCAGTGTACAGAGCCCTGCTTGTCCTCAGTGTACAGAGCCCTGCTTGTCCTCAGTGTACAGAGCCCTGCTTGTCCTCAGTGTACAGAGCCCTGCTTGTCCTCAGTGTACAGAGCTCTGCTTGTCCTCAGTGTACAGTTCCCTGCTTGTCCTCAGTGTACAGAGCCCCGCTTGTCCTCAATGTACAGAGCCCTGCTTGTCCTCAGTGTACAGTTCCCTGCTTGTCCTCAGTGTACAGAGCCCCGCTTGTCCTCAGTGTACAGAGCCCTGCTTGTCCTCAGTGTACAGAGCCCTGCTTGTCCTCAGTGTACAGAGCCCTGCTTGTCCTCAGTGTACAGAGCCCTGCTTGTCCTCAGTGTACAGAGCCCTGCTTGTCCTCAGTGTACAGAGCCCTGCTTGTCCTCAGTGTACAGAGCCCTGCTTGTCCTCAGTGTACAGAGCTCTGCTTGTCCTCAGTGTACAGATCCCTGCTTGTCCTCAGTGTACAGAGCCCCGCTTGTCCTCAGTGTACAGAGCCCCGCTTGTCCTCAGTGTACTGAGCCCTGCTTGTCCTCGGTGTACAGAGCCCTGCTTGTCCACCCTCACTTCCTGTATTTGGTCTCCTTACAGATACACACAGACAATAGCTGCAGGGACAAAAATATATACATTTTTTTAACTAATGTATATTACAAATAAACATAGAATGGTATTATCTACGTTATATAAAAAAAAGTTTTTGTTAATGACAGGTTCACTTTAACCATTTTCTTCTGCTATCTGTTTAGTAATTTATTTACTATAACCCAGTAAAGTAACTAGCTGACTAATATAGGAACTGGTTTTCTTCTTTCATTTTTGGGGGCCACATTATCACTAGTGTTGCTCGCGAATATTCGCAATTCGAATTTTATTCGCGAATATCGCATATTCACGAATTCGCGAATATTCGCGAATATAGCGCTATATATTCGTAATTACGAATATTCGTATCTTTTTTATTTTTATTTTTTTACAGTACACATCACAGTGATCATCCCTCTCTACTTCCAGCTTATGTGGTGTAAGAAGGCTCTAATACTACTGTGTGAGACTGGTGCGTGAATTTTCGCACACGCGAATATTCGCATATGCGAAAATAAAACGAGACTATTACGAATATGCGAATATTCGCGAATATGACGAATATTCGTCCATATATTCGCGAATATTCGCGAATTCGAATATGGCCTATGCCGCTCAACACTAATTATCACTATTGCCCTTAGTCCTAACAGTTTAAGTCATTTATCATTCTATTATTGGTTGTGGCACCAATTACTGAATCATCTATTCTATTTTTATTATGAGCTCTTGCTCATTTATATGTTATTTGTTAAGTACGTTACTTGGATTTCATTTAAATTATCCAAGAAAAAACTTTTTTTTTTATATATCAACCGGCTCCAGAAAGTTAAACAGATTTATAATTACTTCTATTAAAAAATCTTAATCCTTTCAGTACTTATGAGCTTCTGAAGTTAAGGTTGTTCTTTTCTGTCTAAGTGCTCTCTGATGACACTTGTCTCAGGAACCGCCCAGTTTAGAAGAGGTTTGCTATGGGGATTTGCTTCTAAACTGGACGGTTCCCGAGACGCGTGTCATCAGAGAGCACTTAGACAGAAAAGAACAACCTTAACTTCAGAAGCTCATAAGTACTGAAAGGATTAAGATTTTTAATTTGTTTTTAACATTCAACACAAAAGGTTTTATTACATACTGGGTCACATGACAACGTAACACAATCAAAATACAAGAGATCCATAATAAGCATATTCAATGTATACACATAACTAAAGCGGACTCCGAGTGGGAGCATATGTAAACACAGTTAACACGTAAGAGTAATAGCAGTGTAGCAATTCCATGCGTTATGTAATCACTCTTGCAATTCAAGAAAGGATTAAGATTTTTTAATAGAAGTAAATTACAAATCTGTTTAACTTTCTGGAGCCAGTTGATATATATATATATATAAAAAAAAAGTTTTTCCTGGAATACCCCTTTAAAGTGTTAGTATTAATAAAGGTTATGTTATATGTAATCTATATCAGTCCGAATATGTGGATACTTTCTTGGTGAATTTTGTTGATACTCTCTGTACGGGTTCCACCACATAGAGCAATATTATCTGGTCTAGTCCAGTGGAACTATTTATCTCCACTTTTCGGTGATTTAGAGAGCCCCCGTGTAAGAACAGCACGCAGGCCCCACATTTGCAGAAAGTAGAGGAATTATTTCTGCATATAGTGTATCATGTCTAAACTAAGTTTTATAGTGTGGGGCCAAATATACCCAACATGTTGGACTGGTTACTTGGGTAAATACGGATACAATGCCAACATGCCTGAGAACATTCAGTAGCACATTAGGAAGCTTTACATCTTAAGAGTTACCTTCTTGTCTTTATTCTTTATTTTTTTTTATTCTGGAGAACATGTAGTCATTAGTACAGTTAGTATGATGGCACCAGGTAGTCATTTGTATAAACAGTATAATGACGTCAGGTAGTCATTTGTATAAACAGTATAATGACGTCAGGTAGTCATTGGTGTAAATGGTATAATGACGTCAGGTAGTCTTGGTATAGTCAGTATTATGGCAGCAGGTACTCAGTGGTAGAGTCAGAATCATGGCACCAAGTAGTCACCATCCTGGCACCAGGTAGTCATTGGTATAGTCAGAATAATGGCATCAGGTAGTCACCAGCATGACAGTACCAGGTAGTCATTGATACATTCAGCATAATGGCACCAGGTAGTGATTGGTACAGTCAGGGTCCCACTTACAAGATATTTGCTTCTTTATTGGTGGTTCAGAAAGTTTTTTTCCTTCTGTGTGTGGTGGCCCAGTACAGGAGTTATGCCCTGTCAGGCAGCCTCCCTGCAGTGTCCCCTGGGCCCCCGACACCTATATGTGAATTAAGGTAGAAGAAACAGACATGGTCGCACATCTACATATTGTATTTTGATCTAATTGCTTCTCAGCATAAATTCAAAAAACTGTTTGTTAGTATACATTTTGATCAAAAGGTACAAGCCCACTCGCCACATCAAGGCCACCTAACTTGAGTGGGTCCCTAACGTCCCTAGCATTAAATGGTGTAGCACTGGGCGACGACCACCACCGCCGCGACACCAGTGCCCACAGGGGGAACGACCCACTGGCAGAGCGGCCCCAATGCCACTCAAACCAGTCCATGGGTCGCACCTCCCCTCAGACACGGCGCCATGTGGCGAGTGGGCTTGACGTGGCGAGTGGGCTTGACGTGGCGAGTGGGCTTGTACCTTTTGATCAAAATGTATACTAACAACCTGTTAGTTTTTGAATATATGCTGAGAAGCAATTAGATCAAAATGCAATATGTAGATGTGCGACCATGTTTGTTTCTTCTACCTGAATATATATATATATATATATATATATATATTCTGCCATGTGTTATACTGTAAAATGAATATAAGAGTGTCATTGCTTTAAGAAATGTTAACATGTGATCACCAGTTGTCATGTGAGTTGTCATGTGAGTGTAACCCAGTGAGGTATCAGTAACCGTGTGACCTAAGGGTGACCTATGGGACCCCTCCTAGTCTCCACCATATAAGCCCTGGGTGGAGCTAGCCCTCTCTCTTATGCTCTTGATTTTCAGTTAAGTCTTTGCTGAGGCCCTAGAATGTGTCTGGAGTCATAGGAGGCCTCAAGTCCGTCCTGCAGCCACAAGCCTTCAAGTCCACAAGTAAACTACAGTCATAGCTTAGTCAGTCTCAAGTCAAGTCAGTCACTGTCGTCTATTGTCAAGTCAGAGTGGCCTGCACTAAAATTGTCCGAATCTACTGCAAGTCCCAGCAAGCCTTTAAGGTCTCTGAAGTCACTGATCACCTCCGTGGGCCTGGCTGAACTGCATAGACTGTTCCATCTGTCACTCAGTAAAGCTATCGTTGTCCGTAACTTGGCGTCGGAGTCATTATTGCCCCTGTGCCTAGCCCAGGATCCAGCGGCATACCTTCGGGTGGAATTGAGGATAAACCACGCCCTGGCATCACGAATACAAGGGGTTAATGCCATCTGCCCCAGGGTAATTCCATCTGACCTACATCACACACCTCATACCACATGTGGATTACCTATTTTTATTTTTTTATTTTTGCTGACAAAACCGCTGCAAAGGTGCAAGATGGTGATCACAGTGTTAGCACCGTACACCACTTGGGTATGCCATCACGGCCAAGTCTTGGGAAAGAAAGTGTGGGAACTCTTTTCCACTCAAAGGTTGGTCCTTCAGGATTCCTGCTAATGGGAACGGTGTTCCTGTTGTGGAAAAAGTGCAGTAACTCAGGTCCCACGAGTTCCTGCAGGACTTGAGCCCTGCATCACGGACATCTTGGTTGGACATCCCAATTCTCCAAATTTGTCTTGCTATTTCTTGAGATGTCCCTTTAAGATCAAGATCAATGATAATTCAGATTCTTCTTATGGATATCACGACCGGCTTAATTACCACAAATTGTACCGTAACCTCCGGATACCACCTGCGCACCTTTGTCTATCATCGCAGTGATATTTGAGAGTCTGCACATCCATCGCTGCTCTACAGAATCAAAGAGCGTTAATCCGGACTCTTTCATCTCCTATAATTACCTGACATAATGCAATATCCAGGGCAAGGGCAATACTGCGACCAGCACGTGGCGCAAAGAAATACAAAGACTCCGTATATGCGGCTTATTATTTAATTATTGTGATATGAAGAACAAGCGTTTTAGAGGCCAAACTGATGACCTGTGGGGCAACCATTAGCCGTGTACTGAACACCCTCTATACAATGATATGTACAAAACTATATATGAACAAAGCCATTGTCCTATTGGAATCCATTTTTTGGGGGGGACATAAAAGTGACATTTTACACACCAAAGAAAGGCCCCAAAAGAGTGTGCCTAAGACTAGGACATGCCATGAAGGTGGAGGCAGACTGCCATGACATTCGTCACTCGGCAGAATATAGTGGCAGTGCCGATAGGAAAGCACCATATTAGTCTGTCTCATTCATTTAGCTTAATTGCTGTTATGGGTTCGGGCCCCAGGAATTACAAACACTAAATATAAACTGTAAATCTATTTACCAAACAAATTCAAACGTCATAAGGTAAATCAGGATCGCTGCCCTAGATCAAGGAGGTGAGGTGAGGTTAGATCATGTAAGACTATGACGGGACCTTTCAACATTTAATGTGGTCATGTGGTGACCAGGGGCAGTTTATGGGGGGGGGGGGGACATGTTGAGGGTAGTAGTCTATATATGAATGTCATGTGAAGAACTTCAGCTCCCATAATGCTGAGAGTTGTAGTTTTGCAGCGCCCGGAGGAACAGTGATTAAAGGGATACTCCGCTGCTCAGCATTTGGAACAAACTGTTTCGAAACGCTGGAGCCGGGAGCATGTGACATCATAGCCCCACCCCCTTATGACGTCACGTCCCACCCCCTCAATGCAAGTCTATGGGAGGGGGCGTGACGGATGTCACGCCCCCTCCCATAAACTTGCATTGAGGGGGTGGGATGTGACGTCACGAGGGGGCGGGGCATGACATCACAAGCTCCCGGCGCCGGCTCCAGCATTCAGAACTGTTTGTTCCAAGCACTGAGCAGCGGAGTATCCCTTTAAGAAACACTGCTCTAACAAATCCCCCCCCGGTGTACCTAATATTTCCGCTCGCCTTTTTCTGCATATTTTGACTGCCGCTAAATGCTTGCTTGCACAGTGGGGAAATAAAAAGAGGCCCCACCCACCCAAGCCCCAATAAATAAAATCGAGGTGACTAAACGAATGGAGTACGGAGAACCTATCAGCCAGGATTGACTCTAAGCTTCTTCATTTCCATAAGATTTGGAAACCATGGGAAGACTATGGGGGGACATTTATCAAAGCATTTAGTAGGGTTTTTTTTTTTTGCTTAAAATTGTCGCAAAAAAGTCGCACGTGCGACTTTTTGTTCGTGCAGTGTCCTAAGCAAAAAATAAAAATCTGACTTGACTGAATTGACTGGCAATGGTCAGAGATTTATCTAGTGCGGAAGTTGCAAAAAAAAGTCGCATCACATGAAAAAACCTACTAAATTTACTCCAGCTCAGACATGGAGCAGAAAAAGCCACTACCAAAGCAAAAAAATTAAAAATAAATTGCTTACGTGAAAGAAATGTATCAACAGGCTGAAACCAGTTGATAAATAAGTCGCACATAAGCAAAAAAAATTGTAAGAAAAAAAAAACCTAAAAAAGCAATACATAAGCAAACATTGATAAATGTCCCCCTATGTCTCCTCAACTCATCAGAGATGATTTCTAAATTTATGCTATTACCCTTGTGATTTTACCCTTATTTTCCCCACGGTTTCTCTTTCTAATTCTACTAGATTCCTTTCTCTTTTCTTTTCTTTTTTTCAAAATAATAAAGGGGGAATATAATGGCCACGGGAAGAGCTCTAAAACTTAACTTTCAATGGTTTAAATTTAAAGGAGTAGTCCAGTGGTGACTCAGTGGTTTACATCTTATCCCCTATCTTAAGGATAGGGGATAAGTTGCAGATCGCGGGGGGTCCGACCCCTGGGGCCCCCCGCGATCTCCTGTACGGAGCCCCGACAGCTCGCGGGAAGGGGGCGTGTCGACCTCCGCACGAAGCGGCGGCCGACACGCCCCCTCAATACAACTCTATGGCAGAGCCGAAGCGCTGCCTTCGGCAATCTCCGGCTCTGCCATTGAGATGTATTGAGGGGGCGTGTCGGCCGCCGCCTCGTGCGGGGGTCGACACCCGCTATCTCGGCGGAGAGCCGGGGCCCCGTACAGAGAGATCACGGGGGGCCCCAGCGGTCGGACCCCCGGCGATCTCAAACTTATCCCCTATCCTTAGGATAGGGGATAAGTTTTTCACCACTGGACTACCCCTTTAAAGGACACCAGCAAAAAAATTGTGACCCATTAAAATGTAATTAAACATAACTTGTACTATAAAGATGCAACCCAACGCATTTCCACTGTATGTGACAGTTTCCTCAGGGGAATAGCATTGGTACAATATGTGCACACTTGCCCATGCTAACTGTGGGGTCTTTTGATGTTGACCGGCCTGAGATTAGCAAATGTTGTGCATAAGTGAAACAGACTCTGGTAACTATATTTATCCTACTATTAGGCGTTAGTTATTGTACCAATGCTATTCCCCTGAGGAAACTGTCATATACAATGGAAACACGTTAGGTTGCATCTTTATGGTACAAGTTATGTTTAATCACATTTTAATGGGTCACAATTTTTTTTGGTGGTGTCCTTTAAATTTAAGCCATTAAAAGTTACGTTTTAGAGCACTTCCCGTGTGCATTATATTCCACCTTTATTATTTGGATTCTGGGAAGAGGATCATTGAGATTGCTGCTGTGGGGTGGATACGATACCACAGATTATTTTCTTTTATTTTTTTCTCTCATTTCTCCAGCCTTTTGGTCCTACCTGAATACCTACTCCTTTTCTTTCTCTATATTTTTTTTTATGCCTACTTTTTCCTTGTTACAGGTAAATATATATATTTTTGAAGCTCTTCCCTAGATAACCTTATAATGGGATTCACTCTTCCTCTGAAGTATACTTGGTCAATTGTCTATGAATCGCAAGTTGAAGATTGACTGTACCATATTACATCCTCATCAAGTTCAAATAAAACTGCAAGGAGCAGGATAAAAATACCGATCCTCTTGGCGCTCTCCCGATGGCATAAATTGGAAAACGAGTCGGACAGTAATATTAATAAATGAATAAAGGGTTATTTATTAAAAGCGCTGCGGACTACGCGTTTCAAGGGTTGGGACCCCCTCTTCCTCAGGTCCTCTGATTGGTGCAACATACAACGTGTCATATTTATACAGAAAAAAGCCAGCGAACAAATTAACAGGTTTACATGGAAAAATACATAAAAATAAAAGCAAATCAAAAGGGATTCATGTCAAACATACATACATAGGATAAGACATCCCACATTAAACATCCTCTTTCCCAGTTTTCATGTGTTCAGATTAGGAAACTCGGAGCAGAATATTCAGAGTAATTGGTCATCTCTATTCTACATGTCGTACTGTTGTAAAAGGCAAATGATGTCTATGGTACATGCAGACTGCCCACGACTGTGTGAAACAAAGCTGCACAGCCCGCATCACGGCAAGAGCAGGCATGGGAGACCACTGGTCTCCAGATGCAGAAGGACGAACAAATGTCCCAGCCCGCCGCCCCAAGAACTGCAGGCACAAAAAGACAAGGGGACCAACATCCATGGCCGGGTTCACACCACATTTTAGCAATACAGTTCCTGTATCAGGTTTTTTTATTTTAAAAAACGGATTCCTCAAAATGGACTAAACTGTATCAAAACGTGTGTACAAATTTTTATCTGTATACGGTTGAAAACCTTATATGGTTTGAAAAATGATGTCCGGTTGCTTCAATTTTTTAAGAAAAAACTGTGTACGTTTTTAACTTTTCACTCCATTATGAATAAAGTTTCACTTGTTTGATTGAAATTCCAAGAAAAAAAAAACTGTGCAAAGTCAAAAACCGTATGGGGAAATCCGTGTGGAACCGTACACACATACAGTTCTGTACGGTTCCCATTGACTCCTATGTTGACGAAAACGTAAACAGTTTAATACAGTTTTTCACTGTGATAGGCCACGGTTTTCTGTCCGGAAAAATAAATAAATAAAAAAAACGTGTGGTTTGAAAAATTGAGACAACCGTAAACATTATGTTGCATACGGTTTTGAATAGGAAGTCTATGGGCACGGTTTTCTGAACGGTTGCATACGTTTTTGTTTTTTTTATGAAACCGTATGCTGAAACTGTATAGCAAAATCATGGTGTGAACCCACCCAAAGGCCCACAGGTACAACAATCACACCAAATATATAGCAGCCATCCTACAGTGGGTATTAGATCATATACTCAGCGATTTATTATCAGCTGATAGAGATAAATGTGATCGGACAGCAAAATAATGTATAACAACTGATATATTAGAGACAATATATATTTTTAGCAAAGGTATACATATATTTAGTAGACAGTCAGGAGACTGAAGAACTCCGGATATGTTGGCAGGGGAATTTCATTCCAATGTAGCATTATAAAAAGAGACTAAGTCATTTTAACTTATTAATTCAGTTGCTTCATTTAAGCCATATGGTTGTAACGTATTCAGGGTATAAATCCAATACATTTCTTTCCTGACTAAAACCTCAAATCTATTGGCGACTGATGGAGGGATATGTTCAATCGGCAGGATGGAGATAATATTATCCTCTCCTTTGTGAGATTGCGTGATATTTCGGGAGAGGCCATGATTCAAGAAACCTTTTTTAATATTGCTCAGATGTTGATTGAACCGTTGGTGTAATTGCTGAGTTGTTCGTCCGACATATTGTTTGCCACATTTGCAGTTGATTAAATAAATAATATTTGATGATTGGCATGTCATGCTGGATTTGATGGTACAACATTTTCCAGTGCGTGTTCTTTTAAAACTACTAAAAAGGGGTACTCCGGCCCCAAGAAATCTTATCCCCTATCCAAAGGATAGGGGATAAGATCTCTGATTGTTGGGGTCACGCCCCCTCCCATAGACTTGCATTGAGGGGGCGGGGTGTGACATGAGGGGGGCCGGTTCTATAACATCACATGCTCCCGTCACCAGCTCCAGCATTCGGAACAGTTTGTTCCAAATGCTGAGCAGCGGAGTACCCCTTTAATTCCAGGTATACTTCGTATTAACTGCGACACTTTGTGCACCAGAAACTTGTGCTGAACCTTTGAAAATAGGGTGCCTTTTTTTTTTTTTCAACTGGTGAACAGGGAGCTAAATCGGATGCTAAATGTCCGAATATTTACAACTAATAGTGTGCACCACATTTTAAGCAAATGTGGCGCAGTTAAAGCAAAAATAGTGGCACTAAATTCTTTGAATATTCCCCACTTTGAATAGTTCCTCCTTTGTGCACCAGAAAGTGGTACAAAACAATTGAAAATAGGGTGTTAATAGCACAAAAAGCCTAACCAAACCCCTTTAAAAAAATTGGCTAACAGGGTGCTAAATATCTGAATATGTGGCGCTAATAATGTGCACCCCATTTTGGTGCTAAAATTCTTTGAATATCCCCCCCCCCCCCATTATCTTTATTCTGTAGGTCCATACAATTAGAATGATGCCCAATTTATAAAGGTTTTATTTGACTACTTTTGAACATGCAAAAAATTGTCCTCTTCTGACCCCTATAATGCTTTTATTTTTTTATACGGGGCTGTATAAGGATCAGTTTTGCATCTTAATGTTGATCAGTAAGATTTTTGATTTAATGGAACTTTTTGGTCAAATTTATTTTTTTATTTTTTCTGATATATGAAGTGACCCAAAAGGAACAATTCACTATGTGGTTTTATTAACATTCTATTGTAATAATTTGGACAATTCCGCGCACATTGATAACAAATATGTTTATTTTTGTTTACATTAATTTACTTGAAAAATGGGAAAAGGGGGGTGATTAAAATTTTTATCAGGGAAGGGGTCGATTCACGTTTATTAACACTTTATTTTAATTGCTACTTTTAAGTCCCTATAGGGATCTTGCAAACACTGTTCAATGCTGTGGTATAGCGTAGCATTGATCAGTGTTTTCAGCGCTCTACCAGTACAGTCTGGCTGAGGAGGATCATCGAGTGAGGAGACCTTAGGCCACCATCTAAAAGGAGATCTGCAGTGTTAGAAACTTATCCCCTATCCTATAGAGATAGAAACTTATCCCCTATCCTATAGAGGTAGACACTTATCCCCTATCCTATAGAGGTAGACACTTATCCCCTATCCTATAGAGGTAGACACTTATCCCCTAACCTATAGAGGTAGGCACTTATCCCCTATCCTATAGAGGTAGGCACTTATCCCCTATCCTATAGAGGTAGACACTTATCCCCTATCCTATAGAGGTAGACACTTATCCCCTATCCTATAGAGGTAGACACTTATCCCCTATCCTTTAGAGGTAGACACTTATCCCCTATCCTATAGAGGTAGACACTTATCCCCTTCCCTATAGAGGTAGACACTTATCCCCTAACCTATAGAGGTAGGCACTTATCCCCTATCCTTTAGAGGTAGACACTTATCCCCTATCCTATAGAGGTAGAAACTTATCCCCTATCCTTTAGAGGTAGACACTTATCCCCTATCCTATAGAGGTAGAAACTTATCCCCTATCCTATAGAGGTAGACACTTATCCCCTATCCTATAGAGGTAGACACATATCCCCTATCCTATAGATGTAGAAACGTATCCCCTATCCTATACAGGTAGACACTTATCCCCTATCCTATAGAGGTAGACACTTATCCCGTATCCTATAGAGGTAGACACTAGTGTTGAGCGGCATAGGCCATATTCGAATTCGCGAATATTCACGAATATATGGATGAATATTCGTCATATATTCGCATATTCGTAATATTCTCGCTTTATTTTCGCAAACGCGAAAATTCGCGTATGCGAAAATTAACATATGCGAAAAATTCGCATACACAAAAATTAGCATAAACGAAAATTCGCATATTTGAAAATTAGCATACACAAATGTTCGCATATGCGAAACTTTGCACGCCCGTCTCACACAGTAGTATTAGAGCCTTCTTTACACCACACAAGCTGGAAGCAGAGAGGGGTGATCACTGTGATGTGTACTGGGAAAAAAAAAAAAAACGAATATTCGTAATTACGAATATATAGCGCTATATTCGCGAAATTCGCGAATTCGCGAATATGCGATATTCGCGAATAATATTCGAATTGCGAATATTCGCGTGCATCACTAGTAGACACTTATCCCCTATCCTATAGAGGTAGACACTTATCCCGTATCCTATAGAGGTAGACACTTATCCCCTTCCCTATAGAGGTAGACACTTATCCCCTATCCTATAGAGGTAGACACTTATCCCGTATCCTATAGAGGTAGACACTTATCCCCTATCCTATAGAGGTTGACACTTATCCCCTCTCCTATAGAGGTAGACACTTATCCCCTATCCTATAGAGGTAGACACTTATCCCCTTCCCTATAGAGGTAGACACTTATCCCCTATCCTATAGAGGTAGACACTTATCCCCTATCCTATAGAGGTAGACACTTATCCCCTATCCTATAGAGGTTGACACTTATCCCCTATCCTATAGAGGTTGACACTTATCCCATATCCTATAGAGGTTGACACTTATCCCCTATCCTATAGAGGTAGACACTTATCCCCTATCCTTTAGAGGTAGACACTTATCCCCTATCCTATAGAGGTAGACACTTATCCCATATCCTATAGAGGTTGACACTTATCCCCTATCCTATAGAGGTTGACACTTATCCCCTATCCTATAGAGGTAGACACTTATCCCATATCCTATAGAGGTTGACACTTATCCCCTATCCTATAGAGGTAGACACTTATCCCCTATCCTATAGAGGTAGACACTTATCCCCTATCCTATAGAGGTAGACACTTATCCCCTATCCTGCAGATCTCCTGTCACACGGATGCACTGCGGAGACCCTGAACTGACAGATATATTTTCCACTTGTAGATCCAACCAGGGTGCCATCAGCTGTTGCAAAACTACAACTCCCAGCATGCCCGGACAGCCGAAGGCATGCTGAGAGTTGTAGTTTTGCAACAGCTGGAAGCATCCTAGTAGGGAAACACTGATCTAAAGGGTTAATGCCAGACATTGACGTGATTGCCGCTGTCCAGCATTAGCGGTGAGTCCTGGCTGCTGATAGCATCCATTTCTCATTAAGCTGAACTCTATAGTTCACTTTAAATGTCTGTAACTGGTACCGGGTGTAAATGTGCGCACCGCTTCCCTAAGAAATCTTTCCCATCAGAATGTGTCTTTAGTTACTGAGTGAGGAATCTTTATGTATTTTTGGGATATAAGTAACTTGCAGGTCACTCGCTTTTATAGAAAAAAAATACATTAAAGGCTTAGCTATCAATACATGCTGGGTGGGGAGGGTCAAACCATGAGACCCCTACTGGCTCTCTGGAGCTCTCTTCTACTTTATTGTTTATTTCAGCAGTGTTAAAGGGGTACTCCGGAGGGAAAAAAAAAGTTTTTAAATCAACTGTTTCTAGAAAGTTAGACAGATTTGTAAATTATTCCTATTTAAAAATCTTAACCCTTCCAGTACTTATCAGCTGCTGAATGCCTCAGAGGAAATTGTGTAGTTCTTTCCAGTCTGACCACAGTGCTCTCTGCTGCCGCCTCTGTCTGGTCAGGAACTGTCCAGAGTAGGAGCAAATTCTTATAGCAAACCTCATCTGCTCTGGACAGTTCCTGACACGGACATAGGTGTCAGCAGAGAGCACTGGGGTCAGACTGGAAAGAACTACACAACTTCCTCTAGAGCATACAGCAGCTGATAAGTACTGGAAAGATTAAGATTTTTAAATAGAAGTCATTTACAAATCTGTATAACTTTCTGACAAAAGATTATTTAAAAAAATTATTAAAAGTACCCCTTTAATACTGAAGCTCAGACATATTGGCCCTCATTTACTATTGCAAACCCGACATGTTTTGTTGGGTTGTGCAATTCTGTCTGCGCCAGAACTTGCGCCAGGATTTTCCCCAGAATTGAGGAAACCCGACTAACTCTCTATTTTACTGAGAAAACCCCGGGAAAGGGGCGTGGTCATCTGGGAAAGGGGGAGTGGCCCCCCAGAAAGGGGCGTGTTCGCAACATTTTTACAAAAACCCTACATATTTACTAAGGTTTAAACATAAAATGTGGTGGATTTCAGCTGAGGAAAACCCCACAGATCAGAGCATGTGTAAAAAAAAGCAAAATGTAGAGAAAGTGCAAAATGTGGGGAAAGGTTAGTAAGTACCGTGGAAAAAAAATTGTAGGGAATTAAAATCCACACAATACTCTTAGTAAATCAGGGCCATTGTTTTAAATGGAGCTTAGTTTTAGTTCCAGGCACCAACAAAAGTTTGTGTCTACCACTGTGATGAACTTCTCTGAAAGAAGGGAGGGGAAAAAGCTGCTGCTGCCAGACACCTGTGATGGTTGGGCGGCTTTTTTGTTCAGAACAAGACGGTCAGTTATGCTGAAATCCAACATGCCAACCATTCACCTCTATGATCTCTGCCATCGTTCGGTACCCCCATACCCATTGGATGGTTGGCTCCACTCACCAAAATTTGTGGCTTCGGCTGACTCTTTGTCCCTCCTCCTTCCGTTTTAAACGGCCAACCCACTGGACGGTTGTACCCCTCAGAACCAGCCCTTATAATGTTCATTTTTAGCAGGTGATGAATTACCCCTTATTCATTTCCATTCCATTCTACTCTCATTCTTGACTAATTTCGATTCAGCGTCCCAACAATCCGTCCGATAGAGCCATTTTTCAATAAATAATCTCGTATTTTCGTTCTCTCTGATTGCATCTGTCTGGATTCGCTGCCGTGTCACATTTTTATTCCTGTTTATATATAGAAGACATTTTCATGAGCTGGGAAATAATTTCCGCTCCAAATTGTCAGAATATTCTCAACGGGCGCCCCCCGTCCCCCTGGAGAATTGCTAAAGAAGGGTTTTAATCAATTTCCAGACATCAAAGAGAATGATTATAAGTGAGCGCCATATAAAACCCAGACTCCGCTCCTCCGACATTAAACAAATACCTACTTTGGATTTAATTAAGTTTTATTTAAGGCGTTTCTAGGGATCATTAACGCGTTTCAAGACACTTTTTAGCTTAGAGAAGAATATGGTAAAGTTTTTCTATTTGACTTCTAGCTCTAGATGACTGGGTCATTTTCAGCATGATTCTGAAACAAAGTGCTTGATTGTTTCATCCAAAGGGCAACATACAAGACAATTAATGCCGACACGTTTTGTGTCGATATGACCCTTAGTCATGGTAAGCTATAACTAAGGGTCATTTCATCCTGAAACACGTCGGCGTAGGTCCAGTGACACTAGACCCAGAGAAAATAACGGGTTGGCACTACTGATTAAAATACACAACCGGCACAAGAAAAATTAGGGGACTGTAAACCGCAGACAGGTACAAATACCGTATTTATCGGCGTATAACACGCACTTTTTAGGCTAAAATTTTTAGCCTAAAGTCTATGTGCGTGTTATACGCCGATACACCCCCAGGAAAGGCAGGGGGAGAGAGGCCGTCGCTGCCCGCTTCTCTCCCCCTGCCTTTCCTGGGGTCTAGAGCCCTGCCGCCGGCCCTTCTCTCCCCCTGGCTATCGGCGCCGCTGCCAGTTCTGTCCCCCTGACTATCGGTGCCGGCACCCCATTGCCGGCGCCGATAGCCAGGGGGAGAGAAGCAGCGCCGACAGCCAGGGGGAGAGAAGGGGCAGCGGCACCCATTGCCGGCGCCACTGCCCCGTTGCCTCCCCCATCCCCGGTGGCATAATTACCTGGGTCGGGTCCGCGCTGCTGCAGGCCTCCGGCGTCGTTGCTATGCGCCATGCATAGCAACGACGCAGGGGACGCGCGCCGGAGGCCTGCAGCATCGCGGACCCGACCCAGGTAATTATGCCACCGGAGATGGGGGGAGGCAACGGGGCAGCGGCGCCGGCAATGGGTGCCGCTGCCCCTTCTCTCCCCCTGGCTGTCGGCGCCACTTCTCTCCCCCTGGCTATCGGCGCCGCTGCCAGTTCTGTCCCCCTGACTATCGGTGCCGGCACCCCATTGCCGGCACCGATAGCCAGGGGGAGAGAAGCGGCGCCGACAGCCAGGGGGAGAGAAGGGGCAGCGGCACCCATTGCCGGCGCAGCTGCCCCGTTGCCTCCTCCCATCCCCGGTGGCATAATTACCTGGGTCGGGTCCGCGCTGCTGCAGGCCTCCGGCGTCGTTGCTATGAGCTGCACGGCGCGGCGCATGACATCAGTGCGCCGCGCCGTGCATAGCAACGACGCAGGGGATGCGCGCCGGAGGCCTGCAGCAGCGCAGACCCGACCCAGGTAATTATGCCACCGGAGATGGGGGAGGCAACGGGGCAGCGGCGCCGGCAATGGGTGCCGCTGCCCCTTCTCTCCCCCTGGCTGTCGGCGCCACTTCTCTCCCCCTGGCTATCGGCGCCGGCAATGGGGTGCTGGCACCAATAGTCAGGGGGACAGAACAGGCAGCGACGCCGATAGCCAGTGGGAGAGAAGGGCCGGCAGCAGGACTCTAGACCCCAGGAAAGGCAGGGGGAGAGAAGCGGGCAGCGACGGCCTCTCACCCCCTGCCTTTCCTGGGGGTATATCGGGGTATACACGCGCACACACGCACCCTCATTTTACCATGGATATTTGGGTAAAAAACTTTTTTTACCCAAATATCCTTGATAAAATGAGGGTGCGTGTTATAGGCCGGTGCGTGGTATACCCCGATAAATACGGTACTTCAGGGGTACATATCCACCATGGCAAGGACAGGTAAGTATATTAAATCTTCAGAAAAATAAAAATTAAAGAGATTGCATGCTTCACGGTCTGCCTGCTTTCTCTAAACCTGCCTGGCGTCATTCTAAGGTCCTCGTATTACTGTTTTTATCTTTTGTATGCAACGTGTTTTAAAGGGGAAGGATAAGGGATAAGATATCTGATTGTGGGTGTTTGGCCGCTAGGACCCCCCTCCAATCTCAATGCAGACACCAGGCATTCTGAATATTAAGTTCAGAAAACTGGGTTTGGACCATCGTGGTCATGACGTAACACCACGCCCCATTGTGACATCCCGCCATGCCCCTCCGGAATGGAGGGGATGTGGCGTAATGTCACATGGGGGTGAGGCGTGACATCACATCTACGGCCGACTGAACCCAGTGTTCTGAATATAATGTAAAGCAAGCTGGGTGTTTTCACGGAGATCGTTGGGGGTCCCAGTGGCCCGACCCCACAGTCATCTTATCTTATCCTTTGCATAGGGGATAAGATGTCTAGCAACAGAGTACCCCTTTAATTTTTGTATGCAATGTTTCTCTTTTTAACTAACTAGTGATCCTGATGACGAAACCAGGAGCGGCGGGAGTAATAGCACTTTGGAATGACTCTGGGCAGGCTCAGAGATAGTAGGTAGACCACAAAATGGACGTCGCCTCTCCGCCAGTGAGTCAGCCTAACTACAGACTTTCTCTCTAGCACTTGGGAACACTGATTTTAATGGAGCTGAATTAAAGACTTGTAATTTATCTTCAATGGCGAGTGTAATCCCTCTTTTTTTTTTAATAAATATTTAATATATTCACCTGTCTTTGCCATAGTGGATATGCACCCCTAAAGTATTTGTACCTGTCTCCGTTTTGCAGTCTCCCCAGTTTTTCTTGTGCCAGTTGTGTATTTGGATTAGTAGTGCCAACCCAAGTCAAGTGTCAATGGATCTACGCCGACATGTTTCAGGACAATATGACCCTTAGTCATGGCTTTCCATGACTAGGGGTCATATCGACACAGAATGTGTCAGAGTTGATTGTATTATATTGTTTGTTTTCCTTTGGATGAAAAAAAATTAAGCAAAAATAGAGAAACAGAAACACAACCGCACATCCACCATTTGTATTTTGATCTACTTGCTTCTCAGCATAATTTTAATAACTAACAGGTTGTTAGTATACATTTTGACAAAAAATTACAAGCCCACTCTAGTGTTGAGTGCAAATATTCGAAATGTGAATTTTTACAGCGAATATCGTCACTTCGCGATTTCGCGAATATTTAGAATATAGCGATATATATACGTAAAGACGAATATTATTATTATTATTTTTTTTCCTTCTCAGTAGACATCACAACAATGATGTGTACTGGGTAAAAAAAAAAAAGGGATCATCCCTTCCTGCTTCTAGCTTGTGGTCCAAAGAAGGCTCCAATATTATTTACTGTTTGAGAGTGAATATTTCGTATAAGCGAATATGCAAATATCGGCACTTCTGGAGGACACTGATCCCTTCCTCTTTTTTTTAGGTGAAAGATATAATTGTGCATGCGCACTACATGAATTTAATTACAAATTTTTGCAGGAAAAAAAAAAGGGAACAAACATAACGAATATGCAAATTTTGTGAATGGATCCCTAACCTAACACTGACGTAGCGCTGGGCGGTGACCACTGCCTCCATGGTCGAATGACCCAGTGGCCAGGCAGCCTCACTGCTGCTCGACCAAGCCCCCGTTTCTGGGTCACACCACCCGACAGACAAAACATCACAGTAACAATGGCCCCACAGAGGCCCACACCAGTATGAACACCTACCATGTGCTCCCTGCCAGGGGGCTGGGGGAATGCTAGGAGGAAACCCATACGCAGTCTCTAGTGGGGCTGCCTGACCACTGGGTCATTCCCCCTGTGGGTTTGGTGTTGCTGGGGCTGTGGTTGTCGCCCAGCGCTACGCCAGTGTTAGGTTAGGGACCCACTCTGAATACGTGGCCTTGACGTGGCGAGTGGGCTTGCACTTTTTGATCAATATGTATAATAACAACCTGTTAGTTATTGAAATTATGCTGAGAAGCAAGTAGATCAAAATACAAAGACTGTTGAGACCCAATTAGCTCCTAGCAGGCTATAACTACCCCTCCCCCTTATTACAATAATTAATTAAATAATAACTGACACAACAACAATTCAACTTTTCCGTGGGTAGGGATCGGCCACAGCTTTATTTATAAAATTACTTCTATAAATAACAATTTAACTGTAACAAAGACACCGATTGGCTTCTTGCCAACCCGAGAGGTGCTGCCACACTGTCCTGTGTGGAGGTCTACCCCGGGTTGACCCCGCTTTCACCGTCTTCTTACCGCCAAGCTGTTACTTACAATAAACAGACATACAAAAAAGGGAGGGAGGGAGGGCAAAACTCCGGGTCCTGGGCAGATTGAGGGGGGGAAGGGAGGCACCACAGATATAAATACCCAGGGGAGGGCCCCTGAAAGCCCGGCAAACTATTAAGCCCCTGATTGGTGCACTCCTTCCCCCCCACCCATGGGACATACCACTATATTTACCCACAAGTTTTACAGGCGGGGGAGGGGGCTAAAAAACCTTTCCTGTACATTTCTTAACCCCTTAACTGCTCACCAGTCAGGGGGCAAGCTAGTAATGCACAGCTTGCCCCTCCAGGGTGGATGTGCAGCTGTGTTTATGTTTCTCTATTTTGTTGAAAAGATTAACCATTTCATCTCACCAAGGAGCTGGGTTCTCTGTTGTGGATCTGGATATACAGTATCAGCAAAATACATCAAAAGGATTTCCCAATGTTTGCCTGTGATGTACGGGTCTAACGTATTTATCACAGGGTAAGTTATTATTTGCATACAATCTCATTTCCCTGTCTACGCAAATCCTGGGCTATTCCTATTCGTATTTTCCATTATATCTCCTTGTGTCTTGTTCCAATGTTTTCTAGGAAAATGTAGATTAACAGGCACGATTGAATATACTGAGAGGAATCGTCTATGCCACCTGCTGCCAGCTGCACCGCTCATGTATAAAATATACTGGATAAACAGAGTGCTTAGAGGGCGATCGACTTCTGAAATTGTCATCAAGAGCAATTACACAAAACAGGAAAGTGCTTAACCAACGTGTCCAAATGTGTAAATACATTACATTACCTGTTTTGCATTTATTTTGAGCTGCACTCACTATTCTGCTGGTGAGGTCACTGTGTACATACATTACATTACTTATCCTGTACTGATCCTGAGTTATATCCTGTATTATACTCCAGAGCTGTACTCACTATCCTGCTGGTGGGGTCACTGTGTACATACATTACATTACTTATCCTGTACTGATCCTGAGTTATATCCTGTAGATCTTTTATTAAAAAATATAAAACATTACAAAAAGAACAAACATAACCATAACAATAATACAAACAACATACACCTGTATAATATATACAAAAATTAGTCCATATTAGTCCAAAAATGTCCAACCAAGTATCTTCTGGTCCAGCCTCATTCTCACCAAACACACCGCTATAATAACAACTACTAAACACTCTACAATAATAATAATACTTACAGTAATAATAATAACAACAATAATAACAAAAAAAAAGGTCCGGTTGCATTTCCCCACCCAAAATAATAAATATGTGTCAAACCACCAACAAACACCGCAAACAGAAAAACAGAATATACAATTTATTTTTAATTTTTTTTATTTTATTTAATTTTTTTTTGGCCCTGAGCTGGTCCCGCATCCCATGCCCCCAGTACATGATAACAGACGTCCATGAACCAGTCCAGGATTTTTTTTTTTTAAATAAAAAGTCCCACACAGAAACCCCCCTCCCCCCATCTACCCACCACCCAACCTAACACTGAACCCCAACACAACACAACCCCTAGAAAAAAAATACAATATATATATACATATATACACATATACATAAATGTACAAACAAAACAAATATATACAAAATAATACAAACTATACAAACCAAACAACAAACAACAATAAGGCTTTTCAATCACACAAACCCCTAAAGCTCAAGTTCAGTGCCTGCAAGCCCTATATCACCATATATCTACAGCACAAAACAAAAAGACTAATGTGCCAGCATCAGCCCACCACCAGGGGGAGACAACAGGCTAAGGCACTTTAAAGGCAGAGCCCCTCCACAGACGAGAGGCCCTGCCAGCACCCAGCCTCTCGTACTCCAGAGAACGCACCTTCACCAGGTCGCCAAGAATGTTCCTAACCACCTCACCCACAGGGAGGATTTTACGCTGCGTCGACACTAAACACTGTGCGTTCCACGTGTAATACCTGACCACTGAGCTGACTAGGAATAAAGTGCACCGGTCCCAGCCTCCAAGGTTTCTGAATGCCCCATAGGCCCATTCCGCATAGGAGAGACTGGCCAGCCGAGGCCAACCAATGGAAGCGCCCACCCTGTTGTAAACCTCTGTGTTAAAGGGACAATGAAGCAGAAAATGCTCCATGCTTTCCAGCATGCCTCCACACTCTTCGCGGGGACATCCCCGGTCATCAGAGCTCCTGCACTTCAGATTGTCCCTCACACACAGTTTCCCATGGAAGCAGCGCCAAGTCAAGTCCCAAAACTTCAAGGGGATCCTGATAGAATTCAAAAGCTCTAAACCCACCTCCAGATCCCGACTTGGGCAGTCCTTGAGCGCCAATGGCCTCTGGAAATGAGAAGACAGGACCCTCTTGTCAAGGAATGTCCTCGACAGAGTCCTAATCTCCCACATCCCCAGACCCCACCGACGAATAACCTTCAGAACCAGGGTAGCATAAGCCGGGAGATGCCCGTGTGGTGTGCAAAGATCCTTCACTTGCCCTCCTGTCTCCTATTCCTGGAAGAAAGGCCGAAACCATCCCCTACAGGAGGATACCCACGGAGGAGCCCTCTCTGACCAGAGGTTTGCTATATTGGTCTTAAGAAAGGTATTCACTAGGAACACCACAGGGTTGACCATACACAACCCCCCTAGTCTCCTCGTACGGTAAGTAACCTCCCTCTTCACTAGGTTTAGTCTATTCCCCCATAACATTTGGAAGAACACACTGTAGACCCGGGTCCAAAGAGGTTCTGGCAACATGCATACACTGCCCAGATATATCAGCAAAGGGAGCAGGAAAGTTTTCATCAGGTTAACCCTTTCCCGGAGGGTCAAAGACCAACCCTTCCACTGATCCACCTTCTGAGCAGCGATCTTAAGCCTGCTTTCCCAGTTTTGTTTGGGGTAATCCCCTTGACCAAATTCGATGCCGAGGACTTTTGCGGATTCCTGGGGCTCTGGAAGGGCGTCCGGGAGATCAAAATCAGGATCTCCCCCTCCCAGCCAGAGACTCTCACACTTATCCTGATTGATCTTGGACCCGGATGCCTCCGAGTAGCGGTCCACCTCTGACATCACCCATCTGCCCTCCTCTTGTGAGGAGACAAACACGGTGACATCATCAGCGTACGTTACCGCCCTCAGAGCCGAATCCGGCACCACCAGGTCCATTCTCACCCCCGCCAACGGTCCACAATCAATTCTTCTAAGGAAAGGATCGATTGCAAACACGTACAGCAAAGGGCTCAAAGGACAACCCTGACGGACACCAGACCCAACCTCAAAAGAGCGGCCAATCCAACCATTCACAAGCGGGAAACTCTCTGCCCCTACATACAAGGTCTTAAGCCAATCAACAAACCCGCCTGGCAGACCATATCTCAGAAGGACAGACCAGAGGTATTCATGGTTAACCCGATCAAACGCTTTTGCTTGATCCAAGGACATCAAGTACCCCTTCCAGTGGCCAGCCCTACCCTGCTCCACAGCCTCTCGGACACTGAGCACAGCACTAAATGTACTGCGGCCCGGAACAGAGCAATGCTGAGCCCCTGAAAGGAGCCGGGGTGCAAACTCCACCAACCGGTTAAACAGCACTTTTGCCAGAATCTTTCTGTCCGCATTGAGAAGTGCTATGGGACGCCAATTCTCAATGTGGGACAGGTCTTTACCATTTGACAGGATGATCAGCGCTGACCTCCTCATTGACTTTGGCAGAGTGCCCGAGGATAGACACTCATTAAAAACTGCGGTCAAGAGGGGTACCAAAGTGTCCTTAAAGGTCTTATAGAACTCAGATGTTAAGCCATCCGGACCGGGTGACTTCTTGAGGGCAAGCCCATCAATAGCCATCCTGACTTTCTCTTCCCGGATCATCTCTGTCAAAACGTCAAGAGAGGGGTCTACTCCTGGTTCAGGGACGGTTTCAGCCAAGAAAGCTGATACCTTATCTCCATCTAGATCCTTCCTTCCCAAGAGGTGCGAGTAGAAGGATCTGACGAACTCCAGGATCCCTGATCTGGACCTTTTCAAGGATCCCGTACTATCAATCAGTCCTGAGACTACTTTACTATTCACTGACATCTTGCAGTTTCTGTAAGGGTCGGGCGAGCGGTACTTCCCGTAATCCCTCTCAAAAACCAAAGATGCGTGCCTATCGTACTGGCACTTCATCAGCAAGGACTTCACTCTGGAGATATCATCACGACTACCTCCAGTCGAGACAAGGTTCTCAAGTTTCTTCCTCAGGCCCTGGTACAAGCGGTACCTGTTTAGGCTTCTGAGGCCCGAGAGCTGGCGGAAGAATCTCGCAACCCTTTTCTTGAAGATCTCCCACCACTCTGACTTACTGCTACAAAGGCCCAGCAATGGTACCTGGCTCTGAAGAAAATCCTCAAAGGACTGTCTTATCTCCGCTTCTTCCAAGAGAGACGAATTCAGCTTCCAATAGCCTCTGCCCATCCGGGGGGTCTCTGTGACATTCAGAGAAAACAAAATTAAACAGTGATCGGAGAACTCCACCTCAACAACAGACACTGCTGAAGAGACGGCTTCCTCCTTTAAATAAAACCTGTCTATCCTAGACCTACAACTACCCCTATGATAGGTGAATCCCGCGTGGCCTGGGGTGTGCCGGATGTGGACATCCACCAGGCGAGCCTCACTCGCTATGCTATTTAGGGCGACGCTATCATAAGTCAGCTTGTCTCTGGCACCTCCCCTGTCTTGGGGCCTCGTGACAGCATTAAAGTCCCCTCCAAAGACCACCTGCCGACTTGTAAAAAGATAGGGCTTGATCCTCATAAAGAGACACTTCCGGTCCCACTTAGACTGTGGGCCGTAGATGTTAATAAGGCGAAGTTCTTGTCCCCTCATGAGGACATCTAAGATCAGGCACCTCCCCATTTCTAACTCGATAACCCGTCGGCATTCTACTGCTGCGGTAAAAAGGACCGCCACTCCGCTATACGGCTCGGCCCCAAGAGACCAGTAGGAGGGCCCATTCCTCCACTCTCTTTTAGCCTTGTAGATAGATGACATATCTGTTAGCCTGGTCTCCTGCAAAAATAAAATATCAGCATTAATATGGGCAAAAAAATCATAGGCAGCAAAACGAGCTGTATCTGACTTAATGCTGGCGACATTAATGGACGCCAGCGTCAACGGAGAGGGTGCCGCCATCGAGGGTGATTGAGTTAAACAGCTTTCTTTTTCCCACTCCCCTTCTCACCCTCCACATCAGAAGAACTCTTCACCCTTTTTAGAGAAATAGAAGTGTCCATCTCACCAGACGTCGTTTTACTTTCCTCATCTCCGGATTCTAGGCCAGTCCCTTCCCCTGAGGACATAACCTCCCCAGGGGAAGAGGACTCGGCGCCCCCTGGAAGCCCCTCTGCCACCTCCCCCTCATCCTCCCCTTCCGAAGAAGAGGAGGAGATGTCCCTGAGGGGTCGGAATCGATTGGAAAGGCCAACCAGAGGGGAGTCAGTTTTGCACCTGGACCAGGGTGGGAGAAGGTCTTAAATCTCCCTTTTTTCTACTTGTACCCCGCTTTCGTGTCTCCTTCTGCCATCCCCCATCATCCTCCTCCACGCTATCTGAGGAGATGGCACCTTCCTCATTCTGGATCCTCCTGACCTCCTCATTCAACTTGCCATCCCTTGGGGTCTCAGCAGCAAGGTTGGCCTCTGGGACAGAATGAGAGGTCGTCCCGGTGACCCGGGCTTTCCCCATCACCCTATCCCTTTGGCGTTTATCAAGACGTCTTAGTTGGGCTGGTGTCTTTCTCTTGCTGTTCCTCACTGACCCCTCAGTTCCTCCACCCCTGCTAGTCCCCTCCCCAGCAGATTCCGGCTTGTGATCTTCACCCGCTGGGGACAAGACCGCATTAGCGAAAGAACGAGGACAACGACTGAATGGGTGACCTAAGTCACCACACAGGTGACACCTAATCTCTGCACAAGATGCGGCAAGATGGCCTACACCCCCACACAAGGCACATTTCTGCACCGTACAGTTTGCACTGAAGTGTGTGGGGTCACCACATCTGTGACAGAGCTTCGGCTGACCCCGGTAGAAAATCTGGATACGATCCCTACCGAGAAAGGCAGAGGATGGAATATGGGTAACTGTATTTCCTGAACGCTTAAGTTTTACCAAAAACGTCCAGGCTCCTGACCAGATGCCAAACTCGTCCCTGTTCTTCTGCGGGACCCCCATTACCTCGCCATACCATCCTAACCAGGTGATGATGTCAACACAAGAGAGTGATTCGTTACGGGTCAAAACGGTCACTTTTTTTATTTCGTTTTGACGAGACAATGCCTGTACGGCAAAGTCTCGCCAGCCGGGCTCATTCTTTACCAATTCATAATTCGAACAGAAAAGCTCAAGCCCCTCTGGCCGAACAAAACTGATATTGAATTCAGGAGTACCGTAGGGATGTATCAAGGCGAAGATATCGACTGCCTTGAAGCCCATCCTCAGCAAGAGCTCAACCACTTTGGTCCTTGAAGGACACATATCTTCGCCCTGCCACTGAAGATGAACCACATTCCTACGGTTACTACCTGCCCCGGCTGTTGGGAGGGACCACACAGTATCGCCCCCTCTTTCCTCTCGGAAGGCAGAGAGACCGTGTCTCTCTATCCAGAAAGACAGATCAACTGCTCTACCCTCTACATTAATCGACCTTTCCCCCTTTTTCAGAGCTTCCAGGAGAAGTCGCTGCAATAAACCGTCCCTAGAGTCAGGAGACGAGGAAAATATTCTACTTCCCCCAGCAGTGACATTGGCATAACTCCTATGGTCTGTCACCACTGGGGGGGCAACCGGACCAGACCCTACACCTACACCACTGCCAATGACAACATCCCCACCACCCCCAATGACAACATTAGCACTTCCCCCAACAACATTGTTTCCAATAGCCTCATCTGTAGTCCCATCACCACCACCCCCAATTACAGCAACAACAAAATCACCTTCTCCAATAACATTAACCTCCATCCTCTCCCCAGTCATACACCCCGCACCCCCATTTACCTTCTCATTTACTCTAGCTGGACCAGAAATAGCAAATCCGGGAAACGAGGATGATGATGATGATGATGTTTTTCCCCATTTTGCCTCAGCATCACGGGGCACTGGGGCTGGGACAACCTCCGCTGGCCCTTTAAGGGACCGGGCAGCATGCTTGCCCGGTCTAGAGGAGGCCCCAGCCCTGTTCTTATTAGTGCCCTCCGCCTCATCAGCATCATCTCCAGTCTTCTCATGGCGCCGCTGATCAATGGGATCAGCGGCACCAATGCAAAATAAACGTTTTTCTTTACTTTTAGGAGTGTCTGTTATGCCCTTTGTTACCTCCGGCACTGAGTCACCCCCCTCTCCCACAGGGGAGCGAACTACAGCACCGGAGTCTGCCTCTCTGCCCACCGCTGGGCCGCCCTCACTGTACGGCCTGCGGCCGATGCCTTCTCTGCTCCATCCCTGCTACTGCAAACAGGCATGGAGCTCTGCGCTCTTTTAGTATCTGTACTCTCCCCGCACCTTTGCACCGAGTCCACCACAGAACACGGGCTGGGCTGGGTAACGGGGCTTGCACAATGAGCTGACCCTGCGGCCGACTCAGGGTTTACAGGGAGGGGGGTGTAGATGTAACTCACCACTTCTTGCTGCTTTGGCTTGGTCTTCTTTTTCTTCTTACCCCCAGGTGCCTCATTTGGGAGCTCATCTCCAAACACCAGATTCTGAGGACATACTGGGGATTCCAGCATGCGGATCTGGGCCATTAGCGCCCCTCCCTGGTAGCTGCTGTCACTGTCCTCTCCTGAGTCGGCAGGTCATACTGGTGGTTGCTGTGCAGGGGGCCCACTATACGGGGCCTGTTGCTGTTGCCGCAGGCCACCAGGTGGATCTGGCTGTAGTTCTTCCTCCATCTCCTCCGCATCATCCACCTGGCTCTCAGGTTGCAGCCCCATCAACCTTTTATTTTTTTCTTCTTCTGTCACCCTGAAGCGCTCCTCATTTTCCAATTTTTCTTTAAATGGCCCACTCTTCTCCAGTAATACTGCTCTCCTCTCCTCCAAAACTTGCATGTCAGCCATAAGTCTTTTTATCTCTGACTGGATCTCAGTTTTTTTCCGTTTAGGAGATACCTTGGCTCTGGCACGGGCACAGCGCAGTTCCTCTCGGAGCCTCCTGATGGTCTTACAGGCGTCTTCATACTCACGGAGGTGACTTTTTACCCGTTAGGTATAGGTGGAAATAGACTCCCGGGTCCTCAGCACTCCCCAGCCTTCCTCACTGAGGTCGGCTTCACCTCCGTGAGCACTCTGCCTTCTTCCGGACGAACCCAGCTTTCCACTGGCAGCACCCAGCTTTCCCAAGGAGGATCCCACCTTGGAGCTTCTCGCCTCTGTGGGGGGAGTTGGAGCAGCATTGCTGCGACTCCTGGTGGAACGCCTCACCCCCAAATCCTCCGATGTTCCGGCCGCTTGCTGGCTTCTACTGCTCCCCTGCAGCCTAGTCCGAGGAGCAGAAGCCTGGGCCTCACCTCCCTCACTCATGCCTGGAAACCCACTCCCTCCCTGGGGAGGAGGAAGCAGGCCCCAGGTGGAACAGATGGAAATCCCTGGAGCTCAGGAGGCACAGCAGACACACAGCACAGCTGAAGCACGACCACACCCGCAACTAATTGGTCAGCACTCCAGAGCTGTACTCACTACTCTGCTGGTGAGGTCACTATGTACATACATTACTTATCCTGTACTGATCCTGAGTTATATCCTGTATTATACTCCAGAGCTGTACTCACTATTCTGCTGGTGGGGTCACTGTGTACATACATTACATTACTTATCCTGTACTGATCCTGAGTTATATCCTGTATTATACCCCAGAGCTGTACTCACTATTCTGCTGGTGGGGTCACTGTGTACATACATTACATTACTTATCCTGTACTGATCCTGAGTTATATCATGTATTATACTGCAGAGCTGTACTCACTCTTCTGCTGGTGAGGTCACTGTGTACATACATTACCTTACTTATCCTGTACTGATCCTGAGTTATATCATGTATTATACTCCAGAGCTGTACTCACTATTCTGCTGATGGGGTCACTGTGTACATACATTACATTACTTATCCTGTACTGATCCTGAGTTATATCCTGTATTATACTCCAGAGCTGTACTCACTATTCTGCTGGTGAGATCACTGTGTACATACATTACATTACTTATCCTGTACTGATCCTGAGTTATATCCTGTATTATACTCCAGAACTGTACTCACTATTCTGCTGGTGAGGTCACTGTGTACATACATTACATTACTTATCCTGTACTGATCCTGAGTTATATCATGTATTATACTCCAGAGCTGTACTCACTATTCTGCTGATGGGGTCACTGTGTACATACATTACATTACTTATCCTGTACTGATCCTGAGTTATATCCTGTATTATACTCCAGAGCTGTACTCACTATTCTGCTGGTGAGATCACTGTGTACATACATTACATTACTTATCCTGTACTGATCCTGAGTTATATCCTGTATTATACTCCAGAATTGTACTCACTATTCTGCTGGTGAGGTCACTGTGTACATATATTACATTACTTAGCCTGTACTGATCCTGAGTTATATCCTGTATTATACTCCGGAGCTGTACTCACTATTCTGCTGGTGGGTCACTGTGTACATACATTACATTACTTATCCTGTACTGATCCCGAGTTTTATCCTGTATAATACTCCAGAGCTGTTCTCACTATTCTGCTGGTGAGGTCACTATGTACATACATTACTTATCCTGTACTGATCCTGAGTTATATCCTGTATTATACTCCAGAGCTGTACTCACTAGTCTGCTGGTGAGGTCACTGTGTACATACATTACATTATTTATCCTGTTCTGATCCTGAGTTATATCCTGTATTATACTCCAGAGCTGTACTCACTATTCTGCTCGTGAGGTCACTGTGTACATACATTACATTACTTATCCTGTACTGATCCTGAGTTATATCCTGTATTATACTCCAGAGATGTACTCACTATTCTGCTGGTGAGGTCACTGTGTACATACATTACATTACTTATCCTGTACTGATCCTGAGTTCTATCCTGTATTATACTCCAGAGCTGTACTCACTATTCTGCTGGTGAGGTCACTGTGTACATACATTACATTACTTATCCTGTACTGATCCTGAGTTATATCCTGTATTATACTCCAGAGCTGTACTCACTATTCTGCTGGTGAGGTCACTGTGTACATATATTACATTACTTATCCTGTACTGATCCTGAGTTATATCCTGTATTATACTCCAGAGATGTACTCACTATTCTGCTGGTGAGGTCACTGTGTACATACATTACATTACTTATCCTGTACTGATCCTGAGTTATATCCCGCATTATCCACCAGAGCTGTACTCACCTAATTGTCCTCACTAATGTACTCACCTAATTAGGTGACCAGGTGCAGTGATAAAACTTCACACCCTCTCCCCACAAAGCCAGAAGATTCTGGGAATTATGGGAAATGGCATCATTGGGAATTAATTTCAGTTATGCAATTGCAGTCAGAATGGCTGAAACCCAATGCCTGCCACATCAGCTAAAACAGGTCAGCACAAGGCATATATAAGAACCTCTACATTTTTCCCTAAAAAAAAAGCCTATGCTGTGCTGTATAAGAAAATCAAAACAAAACATGTAGTGCTTCTTTAATGTCACGCCTGACAACACGACCAATAAAGCTTTCCATTTCCAAAACGGCATGTGTCTACTCCCAGCAGAGCGTCGCAGCACATACCATAAATCTGGGAAAATACTTATCTGAAACTTTTTATCAGCTGAGAAAGTTTGTCTGTGATAAGATGCCGGCCCCTGGCTAAGAGATAGCACTCACCTGTGAGTTTAACCTCCGTTGTATGTAAATTGTTTGAGGGTTTTCTAAGAGATGCTATTTTGGAATATCTTGATACAAATAAATGTATGACTCCGTATCAGCATGGCTTTCAGTGGCGTCCCCAACATTCATATTTAGGGGGGGCACATGGGGGGCCAGTGACAAAAGTGTGGGGGGGGGGCAATTTTAAAACGTGTGTGCGTATATATATATATATATATATATATATATATATGTATATATACATACATACACACATATATATATATATATATATATATATCTATACACACAATTATTTTTTTTCCGCTTTTGCCGTCGATTTTTGGGTAAATGATTGATGTCATTATAAAGTAGAATTGGTGGCGCAAAAAATAAGCCATCATATGGATTTTTAGGTGCAAAATTGAAAGGGTTATGATTTTTAAAAGGTAAGGAGGAAAAAACAAAAGTGGAAAAACGCTCGGTCCTTAAGGCGTTAAAACTTTTGGACACTACCATCAACTTTGATAGCGGCATCTAAAGTGTTAATGTCGGACATCAGCCTGATTGGGGATGTCTGGCATTAGCCGAGGGTTCTAGCTAATGATTTATACAACACAGTGGGAGCAGGCGCTGTGCGTACACATACGCCTTGTGTCCTTAGGGATCATTTACACGGATGGATCCCCAGAATATTTTACGCTGCGGATCCCCCGACAATGGACCCTACAGTGCTGCCTCCATCTGTACCTGCTCATAACAGCAATCCTCCGCTACGAGCAGACACGCTTTGATGTGTATATACTCGCACACATTGCAGCTGCTCTCGGCCTAGCTCAGGATGCAGGAGGAGCGGCCATGATGTGTGCGAGTATACACAATAAAAAGCGTGTCTGCTCGTAGTGGCCTATCACTGGCCGCAGCGATGTCCCGCCTCGGCCAGTGATAGGCTGAAGCTCCGTGTGACGTGTCGGGCTAACAGGATGTAAGAAGAATACAGCCCGGGGACCGAACACCTGTACCGGAGTGTACCGGAGCTCCGGGGGCTCGTTGTCAGGTAAGATAAAGTGTGTTTTCTTTTATTTTGCAGCCCGGACGGGATAAAATGAAAAAAGTGTGCACCGGAGTTCTCCTTTAAATGATCCGTATTCACTTTTTTTTTTTCACTTTTTTTTGCAGTGTTATAGCTCCCATAGGGACCTATAACACTGCACACACTGATCTTTTACATTGATCATTGGTTTCTTATAGGAAACCATTGATCAATGATTCTACTGCTTAACTGCTCATGCCTGGATCTCAGGCACTGAGCAGTCATTCGGCGATCGGACCACGAGGAGGAAGGTAGGGGACCCTACTGCTGTCCTACAACTGTTCGGGATGCCATGATTTTGCTGCGGCGATCCCGAACAGCCCACTGAGCTAGCCGGGAGCAGTTTACTTTCATTTTAGACGCGACGTTCAACTTTGAACGCTGCATCTAAAGGGTTAATAGCACGCTGCACCGCAATCAGTGCTGCGCACTATTAGCCGCGGGTGTCGGTCATTGTTAGAGAACGGGCTCGACCCGCTATGACTCGCCGTGGCAGGTATGCCCTCCGTCCCCAACAGGTTAAAGTGCAACTGTCATGAAATGTTGGTGCAATAACCTGCACACAGCCTTTGTTCTATGTGCAGGTGGTGTGTATAGCAATATTTTTACCTGAAATTTGGCGGCTTTCATGACGACAAAAAATGCTTTTATTTAAAGCCACTGACAGTCGCATAGGCGTGGAGCGAGGTACGCGATGCCCTGCCGCTGCCATGCCCACCCCCAAGCCTACCCCGTATGTCAGCGCTGGGTCCACTGTGTGATTGACACACAGGTCCCAGCGCATGCGCCCTTCAGCTAATCTAACATGCGTGCCGCTGTGTGTCATCAAGCAAGCGCTCACTCCCGCCACTGTCTTCCTCCTTCAGTGTGCCTGCGAAGCACTAGGTGCAGAGAGCACATTTCCTCTCTGCACCTAGTATCGAGAACTAACCTGATTGGAGGAGGAAGACGGCGGCGGGAGCGAGCGCTTGCTGGATGACACACAGTGGTGTGCACGTTAGATTAGCTGAAGGGCGCATGCGCTGGGATCTGTGTGTCAATCACACAGCGCTCCCAGTGCTGACATACGGGGTAGGTGTGGGGATGGGCGTGGCAGCGGCAGGGCATTGCGTACCTCGCGCCACGCCTATCCAACCATCAGTGGCTTTGAATAAAAGCATTTTGTGGCGTCATGAAAGCCTGCAAATTTCAGGTAAAAATATTGCTATACACAGCACTTGCACACAGTACAAAGGCTGTGTGCAGGTTATTGCACCAAAATTTCATGACAGTTGCGCTTTAATGACCTTGTGGAGGGGTTGAATAGTAAAGTAGCAATCTTTGCAGATGATACCAAACTCTGTAAAGTGATAAACACAATAGAAGACAGTGCACTGTGTATAGTAGATAACACAATAAAGGACAGTGCACTGTTACAAATGGATCTGGATGGGTTGGAGTTTTGGGCTGAGAAGTGACAGATGAGGTTCAACACTGATAAATGTAAGGTAATGCACATGGGGAAGAATAATCCGGGCTGGGATTATGTATTAAATGGGAATCAAAAACTTTTTGTACAAAATCAGTAATCTAAAATCACCCTATTTTAACCACCTATAACTTTTTCATTTTTCCATATATAGGGCGGTATGAGGGCTCATTTTTTGCACCGTCATCTGTACTTTTTATCTATACCACATTTTTATGTTTATTTATTTATTAAGATTTTTTAATAGAAGTAATTTACAAATCTGTTTAACTTTCTGGAGCCAGTTGATATATCAAAAAAAGTTTTTCCCTGGATAACCCCTTTAACTTTCTGGCACCACTTGATAAAAAAAAAAAAAAAAGGTTTCCAATGGAGTACCCCTTTAAAGGGTTACTCCACCCCTAGACATCTTATCCCATATCCTATCCTACCACTGGGGACCCCTGCGATCTCCCTGCTGCACCTGGATTTCATTTAGAGCATCGGGTGGAACACCGGAGGCTGTTGACTTCAGGGTCACGCCCTGCTTGTGACGTCAAGACCATGCCCCCTCAATGCAAGTCTATGGGAGGGGGCATGACGGCCGTCATGCCTCCTCCCATAGACTTGCATTGAGGGGGCATGGTCGTGACATCACGAGCGAGGCGTGACCGTGACATCACGAGCTTCCACCCTGCATCCCCAATCATCCGGCACAGAGCGAAGTTTGCTCCGTGCACCTGATGTCTGTGGTGCCGCAGCCAAGATCGCGGGGATCCCCAGCTACAGGACCCCCGCGATCAGACATCTTATCACCTATCCTTTGGATAGAGGATAAGCTGTCTAGGGGCGGAGTTCCCCCCTTTAATGCCGACCATGCACCAAATTAGTAAATAAAGTAAAAAAAAATCAGGAAGTTGGAAAGGGAATTCAACAAAACAGAGAATAGGGCCATTCCAGGGCCATTGGGGGAGATTTATCAAAACCTGTCCAGAGGAAAAGTTGCCCAGTCGCCCATAGCAACCAATCAGATCGCTTCTTTCATTTTTAACAAGGCCTCTGCAAAATGAAAGAAGTGATCTGATTGGTTGCTGATTGGGCAACTTTTCCTTTGCACAGCTTTTGATACATTTCCCCCATTGTGTATAAGCGGCGGCACTGACTCTATCCGATTCCCACCTAATTTATAGCTTTGTATGAAATGAGCCATGAGATCTGAATGCACCGCAGATCAGCACTGCTACATCTGCAAAACCAAATGCATTATCAGTATATAGACAGAGAATAAGATGAAACATTCAGGTCTATAATTTCCGGGGTCACCTTTTGACCCCTTTTTAAATATTGGCACCACATTTGCCATCCACCAGTCCTGGGGAACAGTCCCTGTTACTATAGAGTCCCTGAATATTAAAAATAGGGGTCTGTCTATTACATTACTTAATTCCTTTAGAACACAGGGATGAATGCCATCTGGACCTGGTGATTTGTCTATTTAGATTTTTTGTAGGCGGCACTGTACTTCTTCCTGGGTTAGACAGGTGATCTGTACTTCTTCCTGGGTTAGACAGGTGACCCGTACTGCAGAGTTTACCTTATCACACTGTATTTCACGTGGCAGTGGAAACAGTGGAGAAGAATTTGTTTAATTTATTTGCTTTTTCCTGATCCCCGTCTATACTTTCTTCCTCGTCATTTTTTTTAAAGGGCCAACACTTAAATTTTTGACCTTTTTGCTTTTTATATAGTTAAAGAACATTTTGGGGTTAGTTTTACTCTCTTTGTCAATGAGTCTTTTTGTCTCTATTTTTGCGGCTTTTATCTGTTTTTTTTTTAACATATTTAACATTTTTCCCTATAGCTTTTTAATGCTTCTTCACTGCTGTCCTGTTTTATTTGTTTAAATGCTTTATTTTTGTCATTTATTGTCCCCTTAACATTTTTATTTATCCATTTTGGTTTTCTTTTATTTCTGACCCTTTTATTCCCATAAGGTATATACCTCACCTCTTACAGTGAGAATTTAAAATATTTTTAAAAGTCTCCCATTTAGTGTCAGTATTCTTGTTTTGGAGGACATTATCCCATTTTATATTGTTAAGGGCTTCTCTGTGTTGATCAAACTTTGCCTTCCTAAAGTTCATTGTTTTTGTGGCCCCTCGAGACATTCCATTATTGAAGAACAAGTTATAATATATTATATTATGATCACTATTTCCTAGGTGTCCTTCTACTTGCACATTAGTTACTCTGTCAGGTACGTTGGTTAATATTAAGTCTAGTAGGGCGCCCCCTCTGGTCGGGCCCTGCACCATTGGGGACGGATAATTGTCTTTAGCTATAGTCAGAAACCTGTTTCCTTTATGAGATTCATAGGACTCCGTCTCCCAGTTTATATCAGGATAGTTAAAGTCCCCCATTATTATCACCTCATACTGATTTGCTGCCTTGTTTATTTGCCTCAGTAATTGATCTTCTGCCTCCTCCATTATGTTTGGTGGCTTATAGCAAATCAGAATTTTTTTATTTTTATCTCCATATATTTCTACCCATAATGACTCCACATTATCGTTTCCCTCCCATATATCCTCCCGCAGTGCGGCCTTCAGACTAGACTTTACGTAAAGACAAACTCCTCCCCCTTTCCATTTTGTCCGATCCTTCCTGAGTAGACTGTGTGGATAGTAGGGCGAAAAATGGGGGGCGCTCCCAGGGTGGAATGTAATGCAGAATCTGTTGCCAGATCTTGCTGGTGGCTCACCAGTGATGGTTGTGAGCTGTTAAACGAAAGCTGCTGCACTCCGACCGGGTCTGGGCTCTTATGCAAGAGCCAGTGGAGAGATGGGATAGGTAGCTGGTTGCTACAGAAGAAGGCTGTTTTTTAGTGGAGGCGCTGCTGTTTGTGTACGAAAGGACGGAGAGACTCAAACCAGCACAGGTAAAACTTGTTTATTTTGCAAAAAAGAGTGGACAATGCGCTGGTGCCGCCACACACAGGATCACGAGCAGTTACTCTGCCTACTAATATAGAAGTTGGCATTGTGCTCTTTGGACCTGAGGAAGGGCACCTTAAGTGTGCCGAAACGCGTTGTCCACTCTTTTTTGCAAAATAAACAAGTTTTGCCTGTGCTGGCTTGAGCCTCTCTGTCCTTTCATACACAAACAGCAGCGCCTCCACTAAAAACCGGCCTTTTTCTGTAGCAACTAGTGTTGCTCGCGAATATTCGCAATACGAATTTTATACGCGAATATCGCATATTCGCGAATTCGCGAATATTCGCGAATATAGCACTATATATTCGTAATTACGAATATTATTTTTTATTTATTTATTTTTTTCACAGTACACATCACAGTGATCATCCCTCTCTGCTTCCAGCTTGTGTGGTGTAAAGAAGGCTCTAATACTACTGTGTGAGACTGGCGTGCGAATTTGCCTATGTTAATTTTCGCATATGCCAATTTTCCCTTATGTTAATTTTGTATATGCTAATTTTCGCATATGTTAATTTTCGTATACGCGAATTTTCACATATGCGAAAATAAAACAAGAGTATTACGAATATGTGAATATATGACGAATATTCGTCCATATATTCGCGAATGTTTGCGAATTCGAATATGGCCTATGCCGCTCAACACTAGTAGCAACCAGCTACCTATCCCATCCAGAGTAGACTATAACCCTGTATGTTGACTGCCCAGTCACAGCTATCGTCCAACCAAGTCTCTGTTATACCCACTATATCATAATCCTCCTCAGACATCAACCACTCCAGTTCATCAGTTTTTTTGGTCAGACTTCTGGCATTAGTCTACATGCAATTCAAAGGTGTATTTTTTTTTCCTATGAAGCCTATCCCTATTAACTTTTCTAACCCCCCCCCCCCCCCTCCGCTCCTATCCCTATTAACTATTCTAACCCCTCCCTAACACCTCCAGGTACATTAATAAGTCCCCCCTCTCTATCCACACTATCTTCCTCCTCCTCAGTGTTGTGTGGTGTGGCTTGTGGTACAAGTAATATTTCAGAAAATACTACCTTGGAGGTCCTTACCTTAAGCTTGCGGCCTAAGTCCCTGAAATCATTTTTAAGGACACTCCACCTACCTCTTACTTTGTCATTGGTGCCAATATGTACCATGACTTCTGGGTCCTCTCCAGCCCCACACAGCAACCTGTCAACCCGATCCGTGATGTGCCGAACTCGAGCGCCAGGAAGACAACACACTGTTCGGTGAGCCCTGTCTGTCCCCCTAATAATTGAGTCCCCCCCCTACCAGTACCTGTCTAGCCTGCCCTGCAATCCTCTTCCCCTTCTTATTGGAGCAGACACCCTCCTGGCGGTCAGAGGCGGTATCTTGCTGCAGTACTGCTAGCTCTGAAATGGCATCCCCCTCATCTGCCAACCGGGCAAACTTGGTGGGGTGTGCCAGATCAGGACTAGCCTCCCTGAAACTTTTCCCTCTACCCCATTTTCTAACTGTAACCCAGCTAGCTGCCTGACTGTCCTGCACCTCCGTCCCACTATCCTCCCCTTCCTCTACTCCCGAGAGTACTTGCTCAGTGAGCAGGAGACTCCTCTCCATGTTGTCAATGCGTCTCAGTGTTGCCAGTTGCTCCTCTAGATCCAGGATCTGGGCTTCCAAATGAACAACTCGCACACATCCTGCACAACAATATGCACCCTCAAACTGCTGTTCAAGGATTGCATACATTGTGCAAGATACACACTGGTCTGCCTTTTCCAACATGAAGGACACACTACATTTGGGGATTGCAAAAAGTAACAGTAAAAGGTGATTTTAGTACGTACCTGACAGGCAGTAATGGACATGCTTAGGAAGGATCTGCGCTTGTCTTGGGCTAAATGGCCATGCGCATCATATCACGGCGGGCCCGGCGTCATAGTGAAGCCGGGACCCGCCGCTAATAGCGCGCAGCGGACTATTAACCCTTTAGCCGTGCGCTCAGAGCTGAGCCACGCGGGTAAAAGTGAAAGTAAAAACTGCCGATTAACTCAGTGGGCTGTTCGGGATAGCCGCGGCGAAATCGCGGCATCTCGAACAGCTTACAGGACAGCGGGAGGGCCCCTACCTGCCTCCTCGCTGTCTGATCGCCGAATGACTGCTCAGTGCCTGAGATCCAGGCATGAGCAGTCAAGCGGCAGAATCATTGATCACTGGTTTCCTATGAAAAACCAGTGATCAATGATAAAGATCAGTGTGTGCAGTGTTATAGGTCCCTATGGGATAACAATGATCAGTGTGTGCAGTGCTATAGGTCCCTATGGAAGCTATAACACTGCAAAAAAAAAGTGAAAAAAAAAGTGAATAAAGATCATTTAACTCCTCCCCTATTAAAAGTTTGAATCACCCCCCTTTTCCCATAAAAAAAACACAGTGTAAAAAAAAAATAAAAAAAAAAATAAACATATATGGTATCACCGTGTGCGGAAATGTCCGAATTATAAAAATATATCGTTAATTAAACCACTCGGTCAATGGCGTACGCGCAAAAAAATTCCACAGTCCAAAATATTGCATTTTTGGTCACTTTTTATATAATTTAAAAATGAATAAGTCCTATCAATGCAAAAATGGTACCGTTAAAAACGTCAGATCACGGCGCAAAAAATGAGCTCTCATACCGCCCCATACACGGAAAAATAAAAAAGTTATAGGGGTCAGAAGATGACAATTTTAAACATATTAATTTTCCTGCATGTAGTTATGATTTTTTCCAGAAGTCCGACAAAATCAAACCTATATAAGTAGGGTATCATTTTAATCGTATGGACCTACAGAATACATATCAGGTGTCATTTTTACCGAAAAATTTACTACGTAGAAACGGAAGCCCCCAAAATTTACAAAACGGCGGGTTTTTTTCAATTTTGTCGCACAATGATTTTTTTTCCGTTTTACCGTAGATTTTTGGGCAAAATGACTGACGTCATTACAAAGTAGAATTGGTGGCGCAAAAAATAAGCCATCATATGGATTTTAGGTGCAAAATTGAAAGAGTTATGACTTTTAAAGGCAAGGAGCAAAAAACGAAAATGCAAAAACGGAAAAACCCACGGTCCTTAAGGGGTTAAACCATCCATATTACATTAACAATAGGCCCTTAGCATTTGTTTGGCAGTTACCTCGCCATATAGGAAACTTTGGATAAAAAGTGAACCAGGGGTTAATGCCCGCACATTGAGGGAGTCACAAGGTATCTTACCCTCCTCCTCCATTTACCAGTTAGGTTATAGGCAGTGGTCATAGGGTGCCATCACTTACAGGGACGGTCACCTGTTATGGTGGGACGCCCCTGTTATGGTGCCAGTTCACTCACCGGCAGAGAGGCCTTTCAGGTTCTCTTCCTTTAGCTCCCTATTTATTTAATGTTTGTATTATTGTTGCTTCAATTGTATTGGAGTTTGTAATCCCTTTATTATTATGAAAAAGAAAAATGAAACAATCAAATAAATAAATAAATAAAAATGTATTTGCTGTTTTCTATTATAGGACCTACCTTCTCTGGACTTCCTGCATCTACTGTATGGGATGTTGGTGATTTTTGCTCTATTGTTGGAGTTTGTTTTATGTTCTCGTTCCGCGCTAGCACAGCAGGCGGTGGAGAGTGTTTCCAGGAACTTACGGGAGGCTGACAGCTGACATGCCAGACGGTAATGCCTCCAGCTGGTATAGCGATTTAGCTATAAAAGTGGTGAAGTTTGCAAGAGTTAAAGGGGTACTCTGGTGGGATTTATTTTTATTTTTTTAAATCAACTGGTGCCAGAAAGTTAAACAGATTTGTAATTGACTTCTATAAAAAAATCTTTACCCTTCCAGTACTTTTTAGCAGCTGTTTGCTACAGAGGAAATTCTTTTATTTTCGAATTTCTTTTTTGTCTTGTCCACAGTGCTCTCTGCTGACACCTCTGCCCGTGCCAGGAACTGTCCAGAGCAGCATAGGTTTGCTATGGGGATTTGCTCCTGCTCTGGACAGTTCCTGATACGGGCATCAGGTGTCAGCAGAGAGCACTGTGGACAAGACAAAAAAGAAATTCACAAAGAAAAGAATTTCCTTTGTAGCATACAGCTGCTAAAAAGTACTGGAAGGATAAAGATTTTTAAATAGAAATAATTTACAAATCTGTAACTTTTCTGGCATCAGTTGATTTAAAAAAAAAATGTTTTCCACCGGAGTACCCCTTTAACCCCTAAGTGGTTCTGGTAAATAAGATTTGATGGTTTACATATGATAATAAAACCTGTGACGTCCCTGTCCAAAAAAGTTACAAAACGGTTGACTGTGCCAAATATTTATGGCTTTGGGAGGACTAGATATGGGAATGGAATTACTGTACTTTGGTCTGAGTTTAGTGTATTCACAGTACAACAGGGAAGCCCACCCAGATACCTGGGCCCTCATTGACCCAACATGCAAGTAAGCCGATGGGTGACAGCCAGAGCTTGTAAAATTATGATAATTTAACCCCTTAAGGACCAGGCCATTTTACACCTTAAGGACCAGAGCATTTTTTGCACATCTGACCACTGTCACTTTAAACATTAATAACTCTGGAATGCTTTTACTTATCATTCTGATTCTGATTGTTTTTTCGTGACATATTCTACTTTAACTTAGTGGTAACATTTTATGGTAACTTGCATCCTTTCTTGGTGAAAAATCCCAAAATTTGATGAAAAAAATGAAAATTTTTAATTTTTCTAACTTTGAAGCTCTCTGCTTGTAAGGAAAATGGATATTCAAAATAAAACATTTTTGGGTTCACATATACAATATGTCTACTTTATGTTTGTATCATAAAATTAATGAGTTTTTACTTTTGGAAGACACCAGAGGGCTTCAAAGTTCAGCAGCAATTTGGAAATTTTTCACAAAATTTTCAAACTCGCTATTTTTCATGGACCAGTTAAGGTTTGAAGTGGATTTGAAGGGCCTTCATATTAGAAATACCCCATAAATGACCCCATTATAAAAACTACACCCCCCAAAGTATTCAAAATGACATTCAGTAAGTGTATTAACCCTTTATTAACCCTGCAGAGGTCAGCAGAGAGCACTGTGATCATGACATCAGAGGAAATGCATTTCTTTTTTGGATTTCTCTTTAGTATACAGCCCCTAAAAAGTACTGGAAGGATTAAGATTTTTTTTATAGAAGTGATTTACAAATCTGTTTAACTTTCTGGCACCAGTTGATTTAAAAAAAAAAAAGTTTTCCATGGGAGTACCCCTTTAAGAGGTTAAGATTTTTAACCCCTTAGGGACCATGGACGTACGCGTACGTCTAAGGATCCTGGTAGTTAAGGACCAAGGACGTACGCGTACGTCCATGGGAATTTCGGTTCCTGCCGCTCGCCGATCAGCAGTCACCCCGTGCAAATGCCCAGGGGGGTCATCAGACCCCCCCATGTCGGCGATCGGCGCAAATCGCAAGTGAATTCACACTTGCGATTTGCGCGATTCCGGGTCATCATGGGTCTATGGTGACCCGGAATATAAGGGGGATCGCGGTTGTCTAAGACATCCACGATCCCCCTGAAGGGATAGGAGTGAGGTGGCAGGGGTGCCACCACTCCTATCCCTGCTATTGGTGGTCTAGACGCGACCACCAATAGCAGATCGGGGCAGGGGTTAACTTTCGTTTTCCCCATTTTGCCCACCCACAATAGGCGGGGCAGAACGGGGAAATGACAGAGGACCGGCGCCGGAGTCCACTTACCCTGCGGGCGACGATCGGTGTCGGAGATCGGCGGGCGGCGATGACTTGCAGCAGGCTCCCTGGATCCGACGGAAGCCGGTAAGTTGCCTAGCAACATCTGGAGGGCTGCAGTCCGAGACCACTATATAGTGGTCTCTATACTGTAGCACTCCAGATGTTGCAAAACTACAACTCCCAGCATGCCCAGACAGCTGTTTGGGCATGCTGGGATTTGTTGTTTTGCAACAGCTGGAGGGCTACAGTTTAAGACCACTATACGGTAGTCTCTGAACTATAGCCCTCCAGATCTTGCAAAACTACAACTCCTAGCATGCCCACACAACTGTTTGCTGTCTGAGCATGCTGGGATTTGTAGTTTTGCAGCAACTGGAGTGCCACAGTTTGCAGTGGTCTCTATACTGTAGCTCTCCAGATGTTGCAAAACTGCAAATCCCAGCATGCTGGGAGTTGTAGTTGCGATCCCTCCAACTGTTGCATAACTACATCTCCCAGCATGCCCTTTGGTGATCAGTACATGCTGGGAGTTGTAGTTTTGCAACAGCTGGAGGCACACTGGTTGGAAAATATTGAGTTAGATAACAGAACCTTACTGAAGGTTTTCCAACCAGTGTGCCTCCAGATGTTGCAAAAGTACAACTCCCAGCCTGCATGGTCTGTCAGTACATGCTTGGAGTTGTAGTTTTGAAACAGCTGGAGGTTTGCCCCCCCCCCCCACCCCCCCATGTGAACGTACAGGGTACATTCACACAGGCAGGTTTACAGTAAGTTTTCTGCTTCAAGTATGAACTGTGGCAAATTTTTTGCTGCAGCGCAAAATCCTAGCAGGGAACTCACTGTAACACGCCAGTGCGAATGTACCCTAAAAACACCACACTACACTAACACATAATAAAGGGTAAAACACTACATATACACCGCCTTACACTGTCCCCCCCCCCCCCCCCCCCAATAAAAATTAAAATCTTGTACGGCAGCGTTTCCCAAACAGAGTCTCCAGCTGTTGCAAAACAACAACTCCCAGCATTTCTGGACAGCCACTGACTGTCCAGGCATGCTGGGAGTTTCCCTGTTTGGGAATCACTGGTGTAGAATACCCCTATGTCCACCCCTATGCAATCCCTAATTTGGTCCTCAAATGCGCATGGCGCTCTCTCACTTCGGAGCCCAGTCGTATTTCAAAGAAACAATTTAGGGCCACATCTGGGGTATCTCCGTACTCGGGAGAAATTACACTACAAATTTTGGGGGGCTTTTTCTCCTTTTACCCCTTATGAAAAGGAAAAGTTGGGGTCTACACCAGCCTGTTAGTGTAAAAAAATAAAAAATGTTTACACTAACATACTGGTGTTGCCCTTTACTTTTTATTTTCACAAGAGGTAAAAGGAAAAAAAGACCCCCAAAATTCGTAACGCAATTTCTCCTGAGTACGGAAATACCCCATATGTGGGCATAAAATGCTCTGCGGGCGCACAACAAGGCTCAGGAGTAAGAGTGCACTATGTACATTTGAGGCCTAAATTGGTGATTTGCACAGGGGTGGCTAATTTTATAGTGGTTCTGACATGAACGCAAAAAAAATTAATACCGACATGTGACCCCATTTTGGAAACTACACCCCTCACGGAATGTAACAAGGGGTATAGTGAGCCTTAACACCCGTCTGGTGTTTGACAAATTTTCATTAAAGTTGCATGGGAAAATGAAAAAAAACATTTTTTTCACTAAAATGCTGGTGTTACCCTCAAGTTTTCATTTTCACAAGGGAAAATAGGAAAAAAGCCCCCCAAAATTTGTAACCCCATTTCTTCTGAGTAAGACCATACCCCATATGTGGATGTAAAGTGCTCTGAGGGCGAACTACAATGCTCAGAAGAGAGAGAGCGCCATTGGGCTTTTGAAGAGAAAATGGTTCCGGAATTGAAGGCCACATGTGTTTACAAAGCCCCCTTAGTGCCAGAACAATGGACCCCCCCCCACATGTTACCCCATTTTGGAAACTACACCCCTCACTTAATGCAATAAGGGGTACAGTGAGCATTTACCCCCCACAGGTGTCTGACAGATTTTTGGAACAGTGGTCCATGAAAATGAAAAATTTTATTTTTCCGTTGCTCAGCCCACTGTTCCAAAGATCTGTCAAATGCCAGTGGAGTGTAAATACTCACTGCACCCCTTATTAAATTCTGTGAGGGCTGTAGTTTCCAAAATGGGGTCATATGGGGGGGTCCATTGTTCTGGCACCACGGGGGGGCTTTGTAAACGCACATGGCCCCCGACTTCTATTCCAACCAAATTTTGTCTTCAAAAGCTCAATGGCGCTCCTCCTCTTCTGAGCATTGTAGTTCGACCGCAGGGCACTTGACATCCACACATGGGGTTACACATTTTGGGGGTAATTTTCTCCTTATACCCCTTGTAAAAATGTAAAATTTGGGGAAAAAATACTGCATTTTAGTGAAAAATTTTTTTTTTTCATTTACACATCCAACTTTAACAAAAAGTCGTGAAATACCTGGGAGGTGTTAAGGCTCACTGTACCACTTGTTACGTTCCTTGAGGGGTGTAGTTTACAAAATAGTATGCCATGTGGGTATTTTTGCTGTTCTGGAACCATAGGGGCTTCCTAAATGCGACATGCCCCAAAAAAAACATTTCAGCAAAATTTGCTTTCCAAAAGCCAAATGTGACTCCTTCTCTTCTGAGCATTGTAGTTCGCCCGCAGAGAATTTGACGTCCTAACAGGGGGTATTTCCATACTCAGAAGAGATGGGGTTACACATTTTGGGGGGCATTTTCTCCCATTACCCTTTATAAAAATGGTAAATTTGGGGGGAAAAACTGCACTTTAGTGAAAAATTTTTTTTTTCATTTACACATCTGACTTTAACGAAAAGTCGTCAAACACCTGTGGAGTATTAAGGATAACTGGACCCCTTTTTACGTGCCTTGAGGGGTGTAGTTTCCAAAATAGTATGCCATGTGGGCATTTTTCTGCTGTTCTGGCACCATAGGGGCTTCCTAAATGTGACATGCCCCCCAAAAACCATTTCAGAAAAACTCACTCTCCAAAATCCCACTGTCGCTCCTTCGCTTCTGAGCCCTCTACTGCGCCCGACGAACACTTGACATACACATATGAGGTATTTCCTTACTCGAGAGAAATTGGGTTAGAAATTTTGAGAGGATTTTTCTCCTTTTACCCCTTGTAAAAATTCAAAAACTGGGTCTACAAGAACATGCGAGTGTATAAAATGAAGATTTTGAATTTTCTCCTTCACTTTGCTGCTATTCCTGTGAAACACCTAAAGGGTTAACACACTTACTGAATGTCATTTTGAATACTTTGGGGGGTGCAGATTTTATAATGGGGTAATTTGTAGGGCATTTCTAATAAGAAAGCCGTTCAAATCCACTTCAAACCTGAACTGGTCCATTTTCAATTTTTTCATCAAATTTTGGAATTTTTCACCAAGAAATGATGCAAGCCTCGACAACATTTTATCACTAACATAAAGTAGAATATGAATTCAGGTAGAAGAAACAGACATGGTGCACATCTACAATCTTGTATAATGATCTAATTGCTTCTCAGCATAATATCAAAAACTAACAGGTTGTTAGTATACATTTTTGATCAAAAAGTACAAGCCCACTCGCCACGTCAAGGCCACCTATTTAGAGTGGGTCCCTAACGTCCCTAGCATAAAATGGCGCAGCACCGGGCGGCGACCACCACCGCCGCGACACCAGTGCCCACAGGGGGGAACGACCCACTGGCAGAGCGGCCCCAATGTCACTCAAACCAGTCTATGGGTCACACCCCCCCCCCCACAGACACGGCGCCACGGCAGCAACGGACGCCGCACAGCACCACACCAGTGTGAACAAGGTGTAATAGCTCACTTACCTTGCTCTACCAGTCAGACTGGGAGGCTGCTAGGAAAGAAATGGCCCATGTGTAGCTAACTACTACTTATGTGGGGTTTACATAAATAAAGTAGAATATGTCACAAAAAAACAATCTCGGAATCAGAATGAAAGGTAAAAGCATCCCAGAGTTATTAATGCTTAAAGGGAAAGTGGTCAGATGTGCAAAAAACGCTCTGGTCCTACAGTGAAAAATGGCCTGGTCCTTAAGGGGTTAAATAGAAGTAATTTCAAAATCTGTATAACTGTCTGGCACCGGTTGATAAAAAAATAAAATAAAAATGTTTTCCACCGGAGTACCCAATTAATGTCACCCATAGAGACACCCATAGTGACACCCATAGAGAAGAACAACACAATTCACCTCTGCTACATCTGCACAGAGAAAAATCCTTTCCTAAGTGTCCATCACAGGGTTAACGTATCAGGACAGAAGAGCCCATCATGTTAGTTTTGTTACCTGCTGGGTTCTTCAATAGATGTTCAAGAGGATTTTCCTGCGTGTAAAGTTGAAAATAGTTTTCATGATGGATCTTACATTAAGCTCAAAGACGGTGTTGTCGGCTGCTGAGACTGAAGCGATAGTCATCAAAATAGACGCGAATACACACTGGACACTGCATGGCGGGGAAAGTATACAGATCACGGGAACTCACTATACCCTGATTTTATGTGGAGGGATATAGAGATCATTTTTTCTTTTGGATTCTATATGTTCTATTAGTTCAAAAACAAACAGTTATACCCCTCCAGCTCTATCTGTATACTGCTGCTATCTCTATGGGTTCAAGATAAATGGTAGTTATACACCTCCCCTCCAGCTCTATCTTTATACTGCAGCTGCTATCTCTATGAGATCAGGATATATGGTAGTTATACACCTCCCCTCCAGCTCTATCTTTATACTGCAGCTGCTATCTCTATGAGATCAGGATATATGGTAGTTATACACCTCGAATAACACTAAACCATGTAGCTAAAATTTATAATTTTATTAAATCCTCATTAAAAAAAAAACAATAACAATAATATAAATAATTTGTATCCACACAAAATAAAGTGTGGATTGTGGATACAAATTATTTATATTATTGTTATTGTTTTTTTTTTTAATGAGGATTTAATAAAATTATACATTTTAGCTACATGGTTTAGTGTTATTCTGGTTGAAATGAGCTATAGGACACTATTGTGTCCAACTGTCAGTGACATTGTTAGTTATACACCTCCCCTCTAGCTCTATCCTTATACTGCTGCTGCTGCTATCTGTATGAGATCAGAATATAAAGTAGTTATACACCTTTCCTAAGGCTGTGTTCACACATTGCATTTCTTGCAGTGTTTTTTTTCATTTTTTTTTTGCATGATTTCCATTCTGTCATTTGTAAAGCAATTTTAGAAACTTACAGCCAAAATACAGTAAAATTGTGTACCGTATTTTTCGCCGTATAAGACGCACTTTTTCTTCCCCAAAACTGGGGGGGGGGAGTCGGTGCGTCTTATACGGCGAATACACCCCTATCGCGGCGGTCCCTGCGGCCATCAACGGCCGGGACCCGCGGCTAATACAGGACATCACCGATCGCGGTGATGCCCTGTATTAACCCTTCAGACGCGGCGATCAAAGCTGACCGCCGCGTCTGAAGGGAAAGTGACACTAATCCGGCTGTTCAGTCGGGCTGTTCGGGACCACCGCGATTTCACCGCGGCGGTCCCGAACAGCCCGACTGAATAGCCGGGTTAGTGCTTACAGGACACAGGGAGGGACCTTACCTGCCTCCTCGGTGTCTTCTCCGTTCAGGGATCCCCTGTATGGCCGGCGCTCTCCTTCCTCGTCATCACGTCGTCGCGTACGTGCGTCGGCGTGCGTAACGACGTGATGGCGGCGACGGAGAGCGAGGATACCCGGCCGGCAGCAGAGACGTTCCGGAGCGACGGGGACACGGCGACAGCGATGGAGCGACATCCAGGGCGGCAGTGACGGGTCCGAAGCGGCGGGGACACGCGAGTATTACCTCCTATGCAGTGGTCTTCAATCTGCGGACCTCCAGATGTTGCAGAACTACAACTCCCAGCATGCCCGGACAGCCAACGGCTGTCCGGGCATGCTGGGAGTTGTAGTTTTGCAACATCTGGAGGTCCGCGGGTTGAAGACCACTATTGGGTTCAAAATCTTTATTTTTTTAGATTTTGCACCTATAAATTGGGTGCGTCTTATACGCCGGTGCGTCCTATAGGGCGAAAAATACGGTAAAAAATACTGTAAGAATTGAATATGTGAACACGACCTTAAGACTTCAGATCTTCATAAAACATGTTAATTGTGATTAAGGGTCAAATCACTTCCCCCTCATGGCAATATTTATTAAAACTGCACATAGAATGAATTGACCCCCAACCTGGGAGATCTCCAGGCCCACCAGCCTGATAAGATGAGCAGGTGCAGTGATTAAATACCACACCATCTCTCTGAAAAGTCAGAGGATTCATGGAAAATGTAGGCAGCATTAGGAAATCCTTCCAGCTCATGCCGACATGGGCACACGTGTAGGGAGAGAGGTAAGCCGCTGTCAGACAACTCTGGCGGCTCATTTCCCTGTGGATAACAGCATGTAAATCAATGCAGATTATGTAAATAAATTTAAAAAAAAATCTATGTATTTCCACAGCAGTTTCTGCAGATTTACTGCAGATTTTAACTTCCTCCTTGAAGTCAATAGGGGAACATCTGCAATAAATCTGCACAGGAGCTACAACATGAATTTGCGTCCTGTTGATTTTTTCCCCTCGGTTTGTAAAATACATATTTTTTATAATGTTGGTGGTTGGTCCTGCAATATACTGCATATGTAATGTCGCACTTTACAATTATCTCAAATTTATTACAAGGCCTATCACTCAAAGTTAAAGGAGAACTCCAGCCAAATGAAATTACCTTCATAAAGTTGCACATGTTAAAGTGTCATCTTTGCTGTTTCTCATTTTTTTTCCCAGGCAGGAAGTCCAGTAGATCTTATCACATATGATGACTAGCGTCTACGTCTACAAGAGCCCAGCTTCAGTGTGCTTTGAGTGACTGTCCCTGATTGGCTGAGGTGCACACACCTTCCTCATTAATATGCACTGCGTCTCTAACTATATATATAATCTCAAGTTTTTATTTTTAACAATTTTGGCTGGATATCTCCCTTTAATTCTGGCCAGCTTGTACACACTAAACATTGAGCAGATTGAGGTGATAAATTTCCCCCATTGTTTTTCACTTAGACTTATAAAGGGAATCTGTCATCAGTATGACTCGCGCTGTTGGTACAGCCTTGTGGTGTGTGTGACACTGATGAAAGTGGTACTTGCGGTTGTCCGTGGTTTTGGTTATATGCTAATTAGCAGGCATGATGGGTGTTCCCAAGCTTCAAGTGCCAGCTGACATAAAGGTCCACCTTATGCATATATATATATATATATATATATATATATATAAAACCTGCCTTTTGTCTCCTTTTGTCTACTACTGCGCATGCGCCGCTAACTGGTGTACACCCGGAAGTGGTTAATGTGCATTTGTCGATGAGTCAAATAGGTAGTGTAATGATTCATTGCATACATTCTATAATGGAGGGTGTTTGTGCCTTAATTTTGCCAAAAAAATAAAATAAAATACATTTCTATGGAGGTCTAGAGGGTCAAAAAGGTGTGGCTAAGAGTCTACTGTGTCCCCGAGCCACAATGCCTCTCCCCTGTGACATCACACCCGCTCCCTCATTAGTTGACATACATAATACCGCCTGCCAATAACAAGCAGTGTTGGGGATTGCGACATATGTAAAAGGAGGACCAGACTCACCGCGCATGCGCAGGACTTTAGTAAAGCTTACCGCTGGCATGTGGGACAATGTGTGTCGGAGGAAGAATGGGTGTGACATCATAGGGAAGAGGCTTGTAACCTTGCGGCACAACAGACTCCTGGCCATGCCTCTTTGACACACCTGGCCCCCATTAAAGCGTATGATATGTATCTTCTGTTTGACTGTGTCGGCAGTTTCGTACATATAAACTACATCACACATGCACTTTAAAGTGTAACTATCATTTTGGAAAACTTTTGACATGTCGTAGAGCAATGTTTTTCAACCAGTGTGCCTCCAGCTGTTGCAAATCTACAACTTCCAGCATGCCCGGACAGTCGAAGGCACACTGATTGGGAAACACTGTCTTAGAGACTTGACAAATGTTTTCATTGGTGGGGGTGGGGGTTTGGGTGCTGAGACCCCTCACGATTCATAAAACCAGCATGGAGAAGTGTGTGATCGAGTGCTGCTTCTCCCTGCTATCGCACGCTCGCTGAAGAGGGCACATGCCATTAAAGGGGTACTCCTGTGGAAAACATTTTTTTTTTTTTTTTAAACAGCTGGTGCCAGAAAGTTAAACAGATTTGTAAATCCCTTTTATTAAAAAAAATCTTAATCCTTCCAGTACTTTTTAGGTACTGTTTACTAAAGAGAAATCCAAAAAATAAATGCATTTCCTCTGATGTCATGACCACAGTGCTCTCTGCTGATCTCTACTGTCCATTTTAGGAACTGTCCAGAGCAACATATGTTTCCTATGGGGATTGTCTCCTACTCTGGACAGTTCCTCAAATGGACAGCAGAGGTCAGCAGAGAGCACTGTGGTCATGACATCAGAGGAAATGCATTTATTTTTTGGATTTCTCTTTAGTAAACAGCCCTAAAAAGTACTGGAAGGATTAAGATTTTTTTTAATAGAAGTCATTTACAAATCTGTTTAACTTTCTGGAGAGAGTTGATATATATATATATATATATATATATATATATATATATATATATATATAAAAGTTTTTTCCTGGATAACCCCTTTAAAGGTCCATAGAAAGTCTATGGATTTCCTGTTGTGAAAATCCATAATTATGTTGCACACATTTTTTGGAATTGTATTTTTTATGCACTGAAACGCATCCAGGGCTGTCCCCAGGGAAACATTAGCGATTGCCAAGGTTAAAGGGGTACTCCGGTGAAAAAAAACAAAGGTTTTTAAATCAACTGGTGCCAGAAAGTTATACAGATTTGTAAATTACTTCTATATAAAAATCTTAATCTTTCCAGTACTTATCAGCTGCTGTATGCTCCACAGGAAGTTGTGAAGATTTCTCTGGTCTGACCACAGTGCTCTTTGCTGCCATCTCTTTCTATGACAGGAACCCTAATTCGCCTAGGGGGATTTGCTCCTGACACGGACAGAGGTGTCAGCAGAGAGCACTGTGGTCAGACAGAAAGGAATACACAACTTCCTCTACAGCATACAGCAGCTGATAAGTACTGGAAGGATTAAGATTGTTAAATAGGAGTAGTTCACAAATCTGTTTAACTTTCTAGCACCAGTTGATTTGAAAACAATGGTTTTTCCACCGGAGTACCCCTTTAGATATATTTTGGGATCCCTGCTGTTTCTCAGGTGCCAATCACAATGTGTCAAATATATATGGAATAAGGGTGCAAATACAGTAACCCCCCAACCTACGATGGCCCCGACATACGATAATTTCAGCATACGATCACTCTCAGAGGCCATCGCATGTTGAAGGCAGCATTAACATACGATGCTTTTGTATGTCGGGGCCATCGCATAAACGGCTATCCGGCAGCGCAGACTGCTTCAGCTGCCACCGGATAGCCTTTTACGGTGCCCCGTGTGGTCCGCTGACGATCACTTACCTGTCCTAGGGGCTCCGGCGGGTCCTCTTCGGGATCCCCTGCATGGTTGGCGCTCTCCATCGTCGTCATCACGTCATCCAATAGGAGCGGCGTGCGTAGCGACGTGATGGCGGCGACAGAGAGAGAGGATCCCGGGGAAGCAGAGGCCTTGCCGGAGCGTCGGGGACACCCTGGGGACACGGTGACCGCGATGGAAGGCGACATCCAGGGCAGCGTTGACGAGCGGTGATGGGTCCGGAGCGGCGGGGACACGTGAGTATAACCTCCAATACCAGTGGTCTTCAACCTGCGGACCACCAGATGTTGCAAAACTACAACACCCAGCATGCCCGGACAGCCGTTGGCTGTCCGGGCATGCTGGGTGTTGTAGTTTTGCAACATCTGGAGGTCCGCAGGTTGTAGACCACTGTCCTATACTTTACATTGCACGGATCCCTCAACATACGATGGTTTCAACAAACGATGGTCCATTTGGAACGGATTACCATCGTATGTTGAGGGACCACTGTACTCTCCCCCCCTCCCCCCTTCTTCCAGTACTGTCTATAAAATTTGAGCACCTAAGGGTGAAGATCAGAGGTGTTAGTGGTGGTGGGGGAGGGGGATTTGCTCATAGACCGGAGCAGAATGAAAATTTATAAGAGTATTTTTTTTTTTTTTATTACTCAGAAGTGTTAGAAAGGAAAATCCTAAAAGAATAATTAAAGCCGAATACGGGGAAAGTTCAATGGAGGTTGAAGCTTCAAAACACAAAAGGATATTAAAGCACCTGAGAAATGTCAGAGCGGAATCTCAATCAACCCGAAGAGCCAAGACGAGCGGAAGACGACTTTATTACACGGCGGGAAGGGAAGACGAATATTTACTAGATGACACATTGTGAAGTTTCTACATAAAAATTAGGTCAGGATCTGACTGGCATTTTCCTCCCAAAAAATGGCGCTACTCATGTCCATAGGCTGTATGTAATATCGCAACATAAGCTCAATCAAGGTAATGGCGGTCAAGTCTTTCAGTATTTATCAGTTACTGTATTCCCCTGAAGAAGTCTCATGGTTTATTCCAAAGCAACATCGTGCTCCCTGCTGCCGCTTGTGTCAGGAACTGTTTAAAGCAGGAGAGATTTGCATCTTCTCTGGACAGTTCCTAACATGGACAGAGATGGCAGCAAGGAGCACTATGACTGAAAATATCTACACGGCTTCCTCAGGGGTATGCACTAGCTGATAAGTACTGGAAGGATTGAACTCTTTTTTTTTTTTTTTTTTTTTTATGATTTACAGTATCTCACATGAGTTAGTCCAATATAGATATATTTAAATATACATATACACACACACACATTATATATATTTATTTACACACACACATATGTATATGTAGTTGCGAGCCTCCAGCTGTCGCAAAACTACACCTCCCAGCCTTTAGCAAACAGTACATACTAGGAGTTGTAGTTTTACAACAGCTGGAGGCACACTGGATGGAAAACATAGAGTTAGGTAACGGAATCTCAGTGTTTTCCAACCAATGTGCCTCCAGCGGTTTCAAAACTACAACTCCCAGCATGCACTGAAAGACCATGCATGCTGGAAGTTGTAGTTTTGCACCAGCTGGAGGCTGAGTTACCTAACTCTGTGTTACCTAACTCAGTTTTACCCCACCAGTGTGCCTCCAGATGTTGCAAAACTACAACTCCCAGCATACATGGTCTGTCAGTGCATGCTGGGAGTTGTAGTTTTGCAACAGCTGGAGGTCTGTGCACCCTCCCATGTGAATGTACAGGGTACAATCACACGGGCAGGGGTTTACAGTGAGTTTCCAGCTGCAAGTTTGAGCTGTGGCAAATTTTCCACTGCAGCTCAAACTACCAGCTGGAAACTTGCTGTGAACCCCACCCATGTGAATGTACCCTAAAAACACTACATTACACCACACCTACACAAAATAAAGAGTAAGATACTACATATACAGACCCTTACACCGTCCCACCCCCCTATTAAAATTTAAAACGTCTCGTATGGCACTGTTTACAAAACAGGAGGGGGCACAATACAGGGGGTGTAGGAAGCGGCAGAGTAGGAGTTAATAATAAGGAGTTAGAGGAATGGGAGGTAAGGGGTTAATAGATAGGAGGAGCAAGGTCGGCACGGGCAAAGGAAGAAGAGGAACAGGAAGGGGAGGAGCCATTCACCAAGAAGAACAGTGTTCTGCCCTGAGGTTGAGGACTCTGGAGGGGTAGGGTTTTCGAGGGCTTGGGGGGATTCTTCTGTCCCAGCGGCGTGAGCTGGAGGGGGATTTGGAGGCATGCTGGAACGATGGTAGAGGCCCGGTCATAATGGCCGGGGGGGGGGGGGGGGGGGGGGCAGCTGGGTTGGTAGCCAGCAACTTATGTGGGTCCCTAGCGGAAGGGACAGAGTGGTCTCCGAAGGTGGTGCCCTTGGGTCAGGTGATGGATGACCAAGGGCAAAGTAGGAGAGAGTTCCTGGGAGAAAAGGTGCATTAAGGTCCCTCTCCAGCCTGTTGCTAGCAGGCAGTACGGTCAGCTGCACTTGTGAAGGTTATTTCTATTGGTATGGGAGGGTATGTTAACCCTGATTAATGTGTTATATTTTTGTTATTTATTTTCTTATATTTATGAACTCAAATGATGCTATATATTTGTTACTTGTTTGATAATAATAGTGTTGGTTCGCTGTGGCCTTTGCACCATACAAAATGTGTTTATTGGGGGGGTGGTGATAGAGGTGGGGGATGGGGTACAAGGGTAGCGTACCTCTACTCTCCACTAGTCATGCGCTTGGCGCTCTCTCATTCTGGAGCCCTGTTGTATTACAGGGCAACTGTTTAGTGCCACATATGGGGTATTTCCGTACTCTGGAGAAATTGCGTTACAAATAATTTTTTCCCCCTTTTACCCCTTATGAAAAGGAAAAGTTGGGGGCTACACCAGCATTTTGGTGTTAAAAAATATAAGTTTTTTACACTAACTAGGGGAGAGTAGAGTTCCACTACCGATGCACCCAAACCACCCCACTCTTTTATCCCCCACCCCTGCTTTCTAACATTACCTCAATAATCCACTGACTCAAAGTGTGGCGCAAAGGCCACAGCGGACCTAACTTTTATTTAACATATCAAAATATAATAAACATATAAATATAAATAACCCCAAATATAAATATAATAAATAATATATACAGTATTTACCCAACAATCAGGGTTAACATACCCTCCCAACCAAATATCCCCAACCTTCCTCATTCTGGAAGGGGACCTGAAGGCAGCTTCTCTTCCAGACCCGGTCTCCTACTTTGCCCTCGGTCGACCAGCACCTGACCCAAGGGCACCACCTTTGGAGACCGCCGGTCCCTTCCGCCAGGGACCCCTATGATTAGCTGGCTCCCGACCCAGCTCCCTCCCCGGCCCTTATGACCAGGACCTCCACCATCCTTCCAACATGCCTCCAAATCCCCTTCCAGCCCCATCCCTGACAATAAAATCATGTGCCGGCCCCTCCAGTGCAACATGGCGCACTACAAAACCACTGTTCCTGGCAACAAACTTCCCGACACCCTTATTAACCCGCACCCTGGCTCCATTGACCTTCCGCACAGAGCGCGCCCTACTCCACTTCGCCTGCGCCGCCATGTCCGACCACACTATCAACAGGCCTGGGAAGAAGACCAAAGCCGCAGCAGGTCCAGTTTAATGTCCCGAAGCAACAAATGGGAAGGGCGAAGCGCCAGGTCGTTACCCCCAGAGTGGATCACTAGGACATCCGGAGGCCGATCCACCTCCACATACGAATTAAAGGGGTACTCCGCCCCTAGACATCTTATCCCCTATCCAAAGGATAGGGGATAAGATGTCAGATCTCCGGGGTCCCGATGCTGGGGACCCCGGGGATCGCTGCTGCAGCACCCCGCTCTCATTACTGTGCAGAGCGAGATCACTCTGCACGTAATGACGGGCAATACAGGGGCCGGAGCGTCGTTACATCGCGGCTCCGCCCCTCGTGACGTCACGGCCCGCTCCCGTCAATACAAGTCTATGGGAGGGGGCGTGGCGGTCGTCACGCCCCCTGCCATAGACTTGCATTAAGGGGACGGCCGTGATGTCATGAGAGGTGCAGCCATGATGTCACGCTGCTCCGGCCCCTGTATCGCCCGTCATTACGCACAGAGCGAACTCGCTCTGTGCAATAATGATGGCGGGGTGCCGCAGCGGCGATCCCCGGGGTCCCCAGCAGCGGGACCGCGGCGATCTAACATCTTATCCCCTATCCTCTGGATAGGGGATAAAATGCCAGGGGCGGAGTACCCCTTTAAGGAAAGGGAGCAGTTCCGACCAGAGACGCCCCCCGTGCCCCAACCACCGCACCTCGCCCTCACCAGGGCCCGCTCGCCACCCCTCCGTACGTAAGAGTGCCCCGCTATCCACACTAGGCAGGCACCCGCATCTGTAAGACAAAAACAAGGCACACAATCAACACACACCACACAGCCAGACCAAAAAACACACCCCACAACAACCCCCCGCCAAACCCCCTCGCAAATCCCTCATAACAGATTAGGGCGGACATAGAACAAAATGTGCTGCGACTCTCACCTCCCGATTCGCCGGATAACGTCCGGTGCCAACCCCCAACGGGATGCCTCTGTAGCAGCCCCGATGCGAAACGAGTGTGTGCAAAATTCCTCAGGGGCTTGACCCAACACACCCAAGCACTTGCGAAAGACCTGCACAAATTGGAAACGGGACAAAAAGGAACCGTCCCCATGCACCAACAAGGGCCCCGCCCCCACCGGCCGTCGCAAGAGAAAATCCCTCAAATAGGACACCGGACATACCACAGACCCAGGCAACTCCGCCAGGCGCACCGTCGCACCCCTCCCCAACTGATCTGTCTTGGAGCGCCGCACCACACATTCCATCACAGACCCAACCAAGACCACATCCTCCACTGACAAACCCCCGATGCGATTCCTGCTGGGGGACACCAGCTCGGAAATACGGAAAGCCCCGAAAAAGCCAACAAAAGCGCCAAACGAAACAACACAGACTTGTAAACTGAAGAACAGACATCCCTGAGAATCTCCCACAAGCGAGTCAACAACGGGAGAGAGACCGGCCTCCTCGTATCCCGCCCCACCGCTCCTCTCCTATAACCCCTAGCAGCCTGACGCACCAGGAAGGACTTCGTCCAGTCCTGCAAACTTCTCAATTTGAACCAAAAGGCCAATGCTGCTAAGCGCCTACCCAGCCCTGAGTCAGATACCAACAAACCAAACAAGCTGCCCACAAAGTAAAGCACCAGCACTTCCCATCCTGCAGAGTTGGCTGGCGCCCCCACCTCAGCCACTAAAGACTCCCACTCCGTCCAGCATCTGTTGTAGCCAGCCCACGTGGCCGTACACACTGGCCGGCGAAGCAAAGCGAATGCCACAGTCAGACCACGCTCCAAATCCACTCCGGACAGGCCACACCTTCCGCCGCTGCCTCCGGCGCCAACTCCCGAAATCGGTCCCACTGAAACCGAGAAAGAGTCAGCGATGTCCTTCTGTACACCCGGCACATGCCTAGCCACAAAGTGTGCATTGAGTTCCAAGCCTCGCAGCACCAGCTGACGCAGCAAACGCACCACCGGCAGGGACCCCGCCGACTGCGAATTCACCGCCTGCACCACCCCAAGGTTGTCGCACCAAAAACAGACCCTGCGATTCCTCAGCTGCTCACCCCAAATGACTACCGCCACCACTATCGGGAACAGCTCCAGAAGGGCCAGGTTCCGTACCAAACCCGACTCCCGCCAGGCGTCCGGCCAGCGCCCCACGCACCATTGGCCCTGGAGATAGGCTCTGAAACACTGAAACGCATCAGTGAAAAGCTCCAGGTCCCAGTTAGACACCACGGGTTCCAACATCATGGACCTCCCATCATATCGAGCCAGGAAGTCCTGCCAGACTGCCAAGTCCGCCCGGACCTCCACCGATAAGCGCAAAAAATGATGCGGTCGCCTCACTCCCACTGTGGCACCCGTCAAGTGCCGGCAAAACACCTGACCCATGGGCATGATGCGACATGCGAAATTCAATCTCCCCAAAAGAGACTGGACCTCGCGCAGCTGCACCTTGTGCGCCCACAAAGCCCCACTTACTGCTGCCCACAGTTTGTCCAGCTTGTCGTCTGGCAACCTACACTCCATCGCGACCGAATCCACCACAATACCCAAAAATTTGAGTGCCGTGGCCGGGCCTTCCGTTTTGTCTGGTGCTAACGGAACCCCAAAATGCCCCGCAACCGACTCCATAGTCTGCAGCAGTACCCCACACAAAGCCAACCCAGGCGGACCCAAAAACAGGAAATAGTCTAGGTAATGCAGCACCGACGACACCTATGACTCGGTCTCCACCACCCACTCCAAAAACGTGCTAAACGCTTCAAAAAACAAACAAGATATCGAACACTCCATTGGCAAACACATATCAACGAAAAAATCCCCCTCCCAAACACAACCCAACAAGTGATGCACAGGCAAGAGGCGAAAAGCCGACTCAATGTCAGTTTTCGCCATCAGTGTCCCACGACCCAACCGCCAAACCCAAGACACCACGGCGTCAAAGGATGTATACCGCGCACAGAGCCGGGTCGAACCCGTCATTAACAGACGACCCCTACGGATGTGAGAGGTGGTGGATCATTCTAAACTTATTAGGCTCTTTTTTTAGGGACTAAGCCCAACGGGGAGAGGCGCAACCACGGCAATGGCAAGTCCCGAAAGGGGCCAGCCATCCGGTCCTAGGCCACATCCTTGAGCAACTTGGACCGCACCACCTCAGGGTGCGCCAAGGCAGATGCCAAATTGCGCCCATCCCTGCCCGACCCCTTTAGCACGCACGGAATCCTAAACCCTTGATCAAAACCCACCACCAATAACTCTGCCGCTCGCCTATCTGTGTACCTATCTGTGCATCTCTGCCAACCTCACCGACGTCGCCCCTCTTCTGCTCGGCCTCCCCTGCCCCCTTTCCTTTCCCTCACTTGAAACAGCGGGACAAACTGTGTCCTCCCCCACAGCCGGAGCATTCGTGCTTAAACTTGCACTCACTCCCAAATTTGCACTGGCCATCTTTAAAAACTGCCAGCAGCATCCCTTGCCTGAGCCCGACAGGCGCCCCCCGCTTGACCCACTCCCCCCGTCCCGAAAGGACTGCTGGCCACTTCCCCCTCGAGGACCCGACATAAGCCTCATCCACAAGCTGATGTCCTTATGGTCCCACCGAATGGCCAGCCGGACCGCTTTCCAGCTGATGAAACTGTTCGTCGCATCGCAGCCACGCGGTACCACCATATACCCTGTATGCTTCCCCAATCGAATCTAGGTAACAAAACAGAACCGAGCAGCTAGCCGGATCTTTCTCGCCCACCACACAGGCCAATATCGCGAAAGCCTGCAGCCAATTAGAGAAGGTCCTCGGTATCAGCCGATACCTGCGGCGCTCCTCCTCCTCCTTCTTGATCAGGCCTCACCCGGTCTAAATAAAATTTCTCTAGCGGGAGCAGGGAGAAAATCTCCACATACTCCCCCTTCCAGATATGCTCCCGTACCTCAGCTTTCAGATGGGCCCCCAGCAGCCCCTCAAAGCAGACATACACCTCCCCTTTTGCCGCATCCGCCAAACACACCCCATACACCAGCTTGTCCGCCTCCACCCCCGCAGCGGCCACGGGTGTTGATACCGAAACCGCCACCCCCGCACCACCCGAAGGGGCCTCCGCCCCGACCGCAGCCGATGACGATGCTCCAGCAACCACCACCCCAGCGCCCACAGGAGGGACCGCCACGACACCAACCCCACTAACCTGCCCAACCCCAGACCCCGCCTGCTGAGCCTGCGCACCCCCACACCGACGCCGGAGACCCTTCTTCCCCTCTACAGCCCAGCAGCAAGCTATGCACTTTGCGCAGTAAATCATAAAACCCACCCTCCCTCCAACCCCACTGGAATCGGCATCACACACACCTAACCTCTCTGGTGCAGTGCTCCCAGTGGTCGTAACTCCAGGCGTACCTCGACGTCCGCTCACCGCCATCTTCTCAGGTCGCACGTCCACAGAGGCCAGGGGCCGACTGCCCCTGGCCGCAGCCTCACCGGATCCCACCGTTTTATCCCTTGAAGATCTGGCAGGAGACCCCTGGCGATGAAGCACCGACTCCCGACCTGCAGCAGCCTCCGGGGCAGGGGACGCAGCCCTGTCGTCTGAGAGCTCTCCATCTTCGCGTCCAGACGAGCTAGGGCCGGACTCCCCTCTGTCCTCCCCCGACCTGACCCCATCACAGCTGAAGAAGTGCAGCCCCCACGTCCCCCTGGGCCACACCAACCACTGCAGCTGCGTTATGTGCCCACCGTCTGCCTGGAAAATTGCTGCTAAACTTTGATGCCCTCTAATGTCTTCAAAAAGTAAAAACATGTCAACTTTATGATGCCAACATAAAGTAGACATTTTGTATATGTGAATCAATTTAAAATGTATTTGGCATGTCCATTTTCCTTACAAGCAGATAGTTTCAAAGTTAGAGAAATGCAAAACTTTCAAATTTTTCATGAAATGTTGGAAATGTTCACCAAGAAATTATGCAAGTATCGCCGAAAATTTACCACTAACATAAAGTTGAATATGTCACGGAAAAACTATCTCGGAATCAAATTCATAAGTAAAAGCATTCCAGAGTTATTAATGCTTAAAGTGACAGTGGTCAGAATTGCAAAAAATGCTCTGTTCCTTAAGGTCATAATGGGCTCGGTCCTTAAGGGGTTAAAAGGGGTACTCCGGCATTTGACAACTTATCCTCTATTCACAGGTTTATAGTGCTTGTCTATCCAGGGCCGGCCTTAGGTGTTCAGGCGCCCTGTGCGAGCTAACCTTGTGGTTCCCCCCCCCCCCCCCCCCCCCTTACCCCATAAACAGACACAAAGAGGAAAAAAATCTTTGTAACAAATATTTTTTTTTAGTTACAGATAATTTAAGTGCAAGTGCAAACAAGTACAATAATAAATAACTGGATTGACTGGTAACAATCATGTATATCAAGGTATACATAAGTTATTCATAAGTTTATGTATTGTACAAACAAGAGCTATGTTGTCAGAACACTATATCTAATGATTTTACAACACTGAGCATGCAGAGACTCTCTCCCACATTTCTTCAACCAATGTTTTTGTTTGTCACCCTCAAGACAATTTGAAGCACACAATATGCCACCTTCATTCCCATCACCAAAACCCTTGGCCACCCGTTCAATAAAACACTTGCCTCCCCTTAATCAGTCCCCTGTCCCCCTTAATCAGCCCCCTGCCCCTTAATCAGTCCCCTGTCCCTTTAATCAGTCCCCTGTTCCCCTTAATCCATCCCCTGTCCCCCTTAATCAGTCCCCTGTCCCCCTTAATCAGTTCCATGTCCCCCTTCACCAGTCCCCCCCCCCCCCCCCGTGCACTTTGTCATCCTGTTCAGTAAACACAGACAGAACTCGGGCAGGGGAGATGAGGAGCACTGCTCTGGCTTCTTTCTTCCCGTGCAGACCTGCGTCCTCCGAGGGAGGGGAGATGCGCGAGCCGTGCTCCTCCTCTCTCCCCGTTCCTCCTCTCTCCCCTTGCTCCTCCTCTCTCCCCCTGCTCTGGCTTCTTTCTCCCCGTGCAGACCTGCGTCCTCCAAGGGGAGGGGAGATGCGCGAGCCGTGCTCCTCCTCTCTCCCCGTTCCTCCTCTCTCCCCTTGCTCCTCCTCTCTCCCCCTGCTCTGGCTTCTTTCTCCCCGTGCAGACCTGCGTCCTCCGAGGGGAGGGGAGATGCGGGAGCCGTGCTCCTCCTCTCTCCCCATTCCTCCTCTCTCCCCCTGCTCCTCCTCTCTCTCCCTGCTCTGGCTTCTTTCCCCCCGTGCAGACCTGCATCCTCCGAGGGGAGGGGAGATGCGGGAGCCGTGCTCCTCCTCTCTCCCCCTGCTCCTCCTCTCTCTCGCCCTGCTCTGGCTTTTTTCTCCCCGTGCAGACCTGCGTCCTCCCGAGCTCAGGGAGGGGAGATGAGGGAGGGGTGTTGTACCTCCTCTCTCCCCCTGCTCTGCCCTCTCTCCAGCTCTAGCTTCTGAAATCTTCGGAGAGCTGGGGGAGGAGCGGACGCAAGTCTTCACGGGGTACAAAATTCCGGCCTGTTACACTGAGAGCTGTGTCGGCCGCCTGGCGCCCCTGTTGTTATGGAGCCCTGTGCGGCCACACAGCTCACACACCCCAAAGTCCGGCCCTGTGTGTATCTTCGGTGCTCCCGTAAAGAAGCATAGAGGGAGAATGTTGATCCAGCACTGCGTGGACAGGGACAGTCGGACGCCGTTCTGGAGATCGCAGTTGGACCCTCCGCGATCAGACACTTATCCTGTGCATAAAAGGGGATGAGTTGTCATAAGCCAGAATACCCCATAAAAAGGGGTAATCCCTGAATAGAAAAAACACTAAAGCTAATTTCTTCTATAAAACAGTGCCACACCTGTGCTCAGGTTGTGTGTGGTATTGCAGCTCAGTTCCATTGAAGTAAAGAGAGCCAAGTTGTAATACCGCACACAACCTGAGGACAGATGTGGCACTTTTATTTTTGGAAGAAATGAGCAGTTTTTTTTGGACCTGAACAACCCATATAAAGTTGGGATTACATTTGTGGCTACATGGTGTTTTGTTTAAGCCAAAAATGCTGCGGGCAGTGACATGGGGGTGTAAATAGGGTGATATGAAACACCAGACCCACATGACATTTTTTTTGCATGACCCTTTTGTGGTCTTTTTAGGTTCAGTGGCATTTTTCCAAATAGCTCCCCCACCATTAAATGTTTTTTTATTTTTATCTCCAATAGAAATCAATGAGAGAACAATATAAAATAAAAATATTTTAAAAAAATTTAAAAAAAGATTTGATAAAAAAAATACAAAATGCATTTCCCACATGGAAAAAAAACAATGAATTTTCTATTTAGTATTAAAGTTCTTTTTCTTTCCAATTCATTAGAAATCCTTAAAGGGGTATTCCAGGAAAAACATATATATATATATATATATATATATCAAACATATATATATATATATATATCAACTGGCTCCGGAAAGTTAAACAGATTTGTAAATTACTTCTATTAAAAAATCTTAATCCTTCCAATAGTTATTAGCTTCTAAAGTTTTCTGTCTTACTGCTCAATGATGATGCCACGTCCCAGGAGCTGTGCATGATGGGAGAATATCCCCATAGGAACTGCACAGCTCCCGGGACGTGAGTCATCAGAAAGCAGTTAGACAGAAAACAACAACTCAACTTCAGAAGCTAATAACTATTGGAAGGATTAAGATTTTTTAATAGAAGTCATTTACAAATCTGTTTAACTTTCCGGAGCCAGATGATATATATATAAAAAAAGTTTTGGCCTGGAATACCCCTTTAATTCACACAATGAATAAATCACAGGACTTGTAATGAAAAAAAAACGCAGGGCATAAAGCGTTAAAGAAAAAAAAAACTTCCGGGAGAGGGGGGGGGGGGGGGGGTTTGGTTCGAGAGCCAAACACAAATGTATATAATCCCATCCAAGGTTCTGCTGTGAAGTTGTTCCTTGTGATGGCGAATCTCATGTAGACACCGGCGTCCATCCCGGAGGATCCATTAGCGGTGACCTTGGATGTTTACTTACTGTTACATTTACAGCACAGAAGGTTAATGTTTAACCCGCATTAGGGAGAAGGTTTATTGCAGAAAATCTTCTGCAGGTGAATTCACCCGAAGGCTAAGATTCCACTTTTTTTATTCTTGCCACTAAAAACTGGCCTGGTACTGTGCAATTTTTTTTAATAAATAGTTTTAGGCTATGTTCACATCTGTGTTGTTCAAATCCGCTACAATGTGTCTATTATTGACACATAAGGGATATGAAACTGAAGAGAAGATAAAAGATTTTATAAAACTTGCATATAAAATAGCGGACTGTAAACTTCCATTTTATTTCGTAACCATTTCCATTTTTTTTTTCTTTTCTAAACACGCTAGTAGTAATAACGGATGAAATAAAGGATAAAAATAATGGCGTAAGTTGCGTCACCATAGACTTCAATGTTAAATTACTACACCAGTTATTACATTGGATCCGTTACCTTCGTTTTTCATCTCTGTCGCTCATTACTATAAGGCCATATTCACATGACGGAATGTATGCACGGAAAATCTCCATGTGGACACTCCGGAGACTGAGGTCGCCTGCATAATATGCCGGCGCTAGGACCGCACTGGAATGCTTTGTCTCATAGACGGCTATGCATTCAGTGTGGAGTCCGCAGAAAGCCTGTGTGGTGAGCCATGGGGGCGCGATGTGAGGTATATGGGGGAGATGTTGTAGCACAGGGGAAGATGGTGTTAACCACTAAATGTTTGTGACGCCAGGGTGTGGTTTGCCTATGTAAACACCAGAAGGTAGCATCGCTAGTCCTAATTGGGCCGGGCATATAAGTGTCCAAGGCCAGGTTAGGGTTAACGGTAGCTTTACTGGGGTACACAGATAATTCAGTCTTTACAGCTAGGCCAGGATCCCAGAGAGGTGACCAGTAACACAGGGGACCTCACAGCTTGCTGGGACTTGCAGTGACTTTGACAGACTTTAGGACAGCCACGCTGACTATAAATGACTTGACTTGACTGAAGATGATGACAGCAGACAGAGATGACTTGACTTACTGACTTGTGGCTGTAGGTTAGGCTTGAGGCCTCCAGATGTGCTGGACGTCTGGACTGGACTTTACCTCAGGATCTAAGAGAGAGATTGTGGTCCCTCCCCCTCTTATAAAGGGGGGCTGAGCAAGGAGCCCATAGGTCAAGCTGCAGGTCACCTGTTTAGCTGGTGCTCTCTGGGTAAAAAAACATGTGACAACAGGATCACGTGATTAAATCAAACCTTTATACATAACACTATGGGGGAGACACTGCAGGAGAGCCCCTAGGACACAGAGGGACTCTACCTGACAGGGCCTAAGTACTGTACTGGATTATATACTGTACTGGGACATCACAAATGAACAGGTTCATTCTTTCTGTGGACACTGTAAACAGAATTTTTGTGCCAGAAACAACTGGCATAGAATTTCTGCCGTGTGCACAATGCAGCAGAATCCTATTGAATACAATGGGACTCTGCTGCTCCGGGATCTCAAGAGGAATTCCAATGCGAAATACCTCACTGATATTCCGCATGTGTGAACATGGCCTAATGGAGATGAAACACGCTGTGAACCCAACCTTAGGCATTTGTTTTCTTTGGCGATGTTATCACGCCAAGTCATGTGATTCTCTTATTATATGACTTTATAAGAATTTCTATTGACGGAATTGAGAGGGGGGGGGGGGGGGGTTGGGGGGGGAATAGATGCCAGGAAAAGCGCCAATGCTAAAACTATGTGGCCTTGTTTTTTCTTACATTGACCTCTGTAGGAGAGAAATTCCAAGGAAAGGGGGGGGGGGGGGGAGAAAAAAAACAACATTGTCTCAACAGGGGAGATTTATCAAAACCTGTCCAGAGAAGAAGATGCCCAGTTGCCCATAGCAACCAATCAGATCGCTTCTTTCATTTTCACAGGTCTCTTTAAAAGAAGAGGAAGACTAAGGGCCGAAATGCAGAGGAAGACTAAAGGCCGAAATCAGCCCTGTTGATACTGAGGATATGCAATAAACTATCTTGAACATATGGGGGGAGATTTATCAAAACCTGTGCAGAGGAAAGGTTGCCCTGTTGCCCATAGCAACCAGATTTCTTTTTTCATTTATAACAAGGCCTCTGCAAAATGAAAGAAGCAATCTGATTGGTTGCTATGGGCAACTGGGCAACTTTTCCTCAGCACAGGCATTGATAAATCTCCCCCATGGTGAGTGCTGGGATTACTCCTCTACTATGTTCTGGGCCTGATCCATCCATGTGCACCACCATACTAGGCTAGTGCCGACCTCCACCTATTGTACATATAATAATGTCACACACTGTGTTGCCTGAATATAATAAAGTCACACAATGTGCCGCTAGGGTAGACTAGTGCAACACACTGTGTGCCATGACTTTGTGATGTCCCAGTACGGGATACGTTCCTACAGTCCTGTCAGGTTGAGTCTCTGCATGTCCTCAGCGCTCTCCTGCAGTCTTCCCCCATAATGTGTATAAGTTATATATTATATATAAGTTATATTATATTCTTTGAGGAAGGAAAGTGGACTTTACGAAACGCGTCAGATCCTAGAACCTTTTTGGCCCTAGGCCTTTGCAGTAAGCGACGTCACTAAGCAAATTGTGGGCCTAGGCTCAGTATCGTCAGACCAAGGCAGCCAGCCGGTGAGACACTTCCGGCCAGAGTAGCTCTCCCGGCGTTCGGCTCCTGGTAACTATTCGGCTCCTGGTAACTATTTTCAGGACTACGTTGGTCACAGGAATGCTAGCTTCAACCCCCAGAGGGACCAGGGAAGGACCAAACAGAAACCGGAGGTACGCTCATTAACCGGTAGTTTTGTTTTGTTCTATTTTGTGGAATCACGTCCGCCAATGCGGATACTAATACATCATACCAACCACAGCATATCTCAATAGGTGCTATATATGTCTTGGGACTTCTAAACCACAAGTAAGAATAAGTGGATACTAAGTGACCATATTGGACAATCAGTATCGGACACAGCCGTTGTATGTGTTTGTAGATATATTTTTGCTTCTATGGTAGTCACCAGGGCTGCTAATACAAAGTAGCAGTTTATTAGTACCTAGATAAATTAAGGCACACGTCTTTCTTTTTAGTGAATGCTGACTACTATATTCTTCACATGAACTCCCTCTACAGAAATTAAAGTGTTATTCAAACTATTTACCTCCTTTAGTGCTGATACAGATTCTACCTGTTTATAGTCTATCTAATCTTGGAGTGGTAAGACAGGGATCCACCCGGTTGTATCTTAGCTGCTTAAATTACTATCATTGCGCCAGTGCTATAAATTCCAATTTTAAGTTATATATTAAGTGTAAAGGACCTTTGATATGGTCACATGGTTGTTTGTCACATGATAATGGTTGTCACATGTTTAAGTCATATGTTTTGTTATCCAAAGAGCACCAGGTGACCAGATGACCCGCAGCTAGCCTATGGGCTCCTTGCTCAGCCCCCATTTATACAGTAAGAGGGGTAGGTACTACAATCATTGTTCTAAGATCCTGAGGTCAAGTCCAGTCCAGACATCTCAGAGACAGTGTCCAGCACATCTAGAGGCCTCAAGCCTAAATTACAGCCACATGTCAGTAAGTCAAGTCATCTCTGTCTGCTGTCACTATCTACAGTCAAGTCAAGTCAAGTCAATTGTAGTCAACGTGGCCTGCACCTATAGTCTCTCAAGTCACTGCAAGTCCCAGCAACTGTGAGGTCCCGAAGGTGGCCGAAATGTATAGACAGTACCATCTGTATAACTCAGTAAAAGCTACCGTTAACCTTAACGTGGCCTTGGACTCTTATTTGCCCCTGCCTAACCTAGGACTAGTGGTACTACCTTTGGGTGGTTACATAGGCAAACCATGCCCTGGCGTCACGAACACGAAGGGGTTAATACCATCTACCCCTGGGCAACACCATCTGCCCCTTACACTTCTTATAACACCCAGTGGCTCACGCCAACATAGTATAGTAGTACATAGACTGTGTGCTCAGTACATAGCTGTACCATACAAGAGCCCCTTAAAACATAATAGTGTCCACTACAAAGGATTGTGCCAACCCATTTGCCTGCCTGACCGCCCAACTCCCATCATTTAGGACTATGCTGAAGAGCCCTATGCATGATGGGAGTTGTAGTTTTGTAATAACTGCAGAGCCACAGATGAGTACATTATCACCCATCATTCCTGCAGAACCTACAAGTGACTCCAGCTCTGATGGGACAGTCAGGAGAAAACACAATATCAGCGACCTGAGGGACATCTTCTCTGTTGTCTTTTCTTCTTCATCTGGTCCAGACGCCGTGACTTCTTCCTGCACCATCTTCTCTGCAGAGTCGGACACAAGCACATCATAGGTTAGTCATCCTCCATAAGAAAACAATAATCATTAGAACCCTGCCAGATACTGTGCCCCAAACATATATTCCTTACAGACCCCTCTGTCCCCTGCACCCCGAAATCCCTCTCCAGACCCCTCTGCCCCCAGATGCCTAAATCCTCCTTCAGACCTCTCTGTCTCCCCCAGACCACTTTGTCCTCCTCCAGACCCCTCTGACCCCATCATACCCCTAAACCCTCCTGACTCCTCTGCTCCCTTTTCCTCCGCTCAGGGCCCCTTATTGTGGCCTATCTCACATGGCCTCTATGGCCAGTCCAGTCCCGGGCTCAGCAGACAGTATGACACATGATAGGATTAGATACACAGGCTCATCAGATAGTATCACACATGACACATTTAGATACACAGGCTCATCAGCCAGTATCACACATGACATATTTAGATACACAGGCTCATCAGCCAGTATCACACATGACATATTTAGATACACAGGCTCATCAGCCAGTATCACACAGGCTCATCAGCCAGTATCACACATTACAGATTTGGATACACAGGCTCATCAGATAGTATCGCACATGACATATTTAGATACACAGGCTCAGCAGAAAGTATTGCACATGAAAGATTTAGATACACAGGCTCAGACAGTATCACACATGACAGATTTGGATACACAGGCTCATCAGAAAGTATCGCACATGAATTAGATACACAGGCTTAGCAGACAGATTACACCTGACGGGGGTCTCACGGTCACCAGCTCAGTGTGTTGTCTTCGCTCTTTCCTCTCTCCGGGCGGCTCTAGGTCCAGGAATGTCCGTGGATGTGACTGATCTATTTACCTAGGAATCCTCTAAAGAGGAGCACAGTAGCTGAGGCAGGGACACTTCGGGGGAGGGAGAAGATGCACCATATGAACACAGCCTAACATAAAATCAGAGTTTTGTGGAACTGTAATAGCGACCACACTACGCAATAAAGAGAAATAATGGACGCACACACTGTCATATATTAATTCACCTTATAAACTGCAAAAATTTATTGACTTTTTCAGCATCTTTCAAAAATATCTGTAAGAAAATATTTATATATTTAAATAGAGAAAACAATATGATTTCTACAAAAAACAAAAACCATCATCATTTGCGATATCGACACAAACGCCCCACTTAGGTTTGTTGAAGTATTACATTCCAGAACGTAGGGGGTGCACCGGAACTCATTTCTCAGTCGTGCAGAAATTTAGGACCAAAAAGTGGCAGGATATTAAAATTTTAATTATTTTTCACCCCGTACTACACCTATCCACAGAGTATGTGTTATACTGCCAATCAGCTTCACTAAACAGGTCGGAGCTGTCGTACCACACACAACCTGTGGACATAGGTGGCACTTTTTTTGGGGGGGGGGGGGGGGGGGGGGAAAAGCAGCTACGTGTTCCTAAATTTTGGTTAAGGCTATAAAAGCAAGTAACTGACCGCATAACATATCTTAAAATGGGATTAGAAAACCCAGGAGGTAATTTCTTTAAAAAAAAAAAAAAAAATGAAAAAAAAAAAAAACAGTGCCACCCCTGTCTCAGGTTGTGTGTGGTATTGCAACTTGGCTTCATTCACAAAATAGAACGGAGCTGCAATGCTGCGCATAGCCTGAGGATGGGGGTTGCGTCGTCTCAAAAAAAAAAAAATAATAATAATTCTGTTTTTCTAATCTTGGGTAATCCCCTTTAATGCAAAGTGCATGAACAGGTTGGGGCAGGCACGAAAATGTCTGCAGCAAATCTGCCATATGTGAATTCATCCCCAAAATGCGACTACAGACCGATCTCACAGTAGGATTTGTCCTAGTCTGTCAAGATTTAAAGGTGTACTCTGCCGCTAAACATGTTTTTCTGTTATCCAATAGAATAGGGGATAACATGTCTGATCGCGGGGGTCCAGCCACTGGGGACACCTGAGATTTCCCTTCTCTGCGGCACCCCGGTCATCCAGTGCATGGAAAGAACTCCGCTCTGTGTCGGATGACTGGCGATCACAGCTGCCACGCCTCCTCCATTCACGTCTATGGGAGGAGGTGTGACGGCTGTGTACTAGCTATCACGTCCCCTCCCATAGACATAAATGGAGGGGGCGTAACGCAACGATCACTGAAGGCTTCCATCACCATAACATTGCAGCACTGGCTGGGAGATTACGGGGGATCCCAGCGGCAGGACCCCCACGATCAAACAGACTTTAGATAGGAGATAACATGTCTAGGGGCGGAGTACACCTTTAAGGAATTTATTTTGGGGAAAATTTTTTTATTTAAAACAGAGGAACACACGTCCATGGATTGTGTCTGTCAATGCAGCTCAGACCCATTAAAGGGGTACTCTGCCCCTCGCATTTTATCCCCTATCCAAAGAATAGGGGATAAGATGTTAGATCGCCACGGTCCCGCTGCTGAGGACCCCGGGGATCGCTCCTGCAGCACCCCGCCATCATTACTGCGCAGAGAGAGTTCGCTCTGTGCGTAATGACGGGCGATACAGGGGCCGGAGCAGCGTGACGTCATGGCTCCGCCCCTCATGACATCACGGCCCAGCCCCTTAATGCAAGTCTATGGCAGGGGGTGTGACGACCGCCACGCCCCCTCCCATAGACTTGTATTGACGGGGGTGGGCCGTGATGTCACGGGGGCGGAGCTGTGACGTAACGATGCTCCGGCCCCTGTATTGCCCGTCATTACGCACAGAGCGATCTCGCTCTGCGCAGTAATGATAGCGGGGTGCTGCAGCAGCGATCCCCGGGGTCCCCAGCAGCAGGACCCTGGCGATCTGACATCTTATCCCCTATCCTTTGGATAGGGGATAAGATGTCTAGGGGCGGAGTACCCCTTTAACCCTCTATATCGGTGGTCTCCAAACTGTGGACCTCCAGATGTTGCAAAACGACAACTCCATTCTGGGGAGTTGTGATTTTGCAATACCTGGAGGTCCACGGTTTTGAGACCACTGGGCTACACCAATATGGGCTCTGAGGACCATGTATCAAAAGCAACCAATAGATCTCCACTATGAGGACGACACTATCACCAGAATTGGTCATGGCGGGTGTCCGATCGGACCCCTAGGTATTTTGAGTTCTTGCTACCTTCATCAGAGAACACCGAAACTTTGATCACCAATAGAACTTTATGATGATCTAGGCTGGATTTCGTAGACCTAAAAGGGGATTAAGGTAGAGGATCTAGGTCGGGTAGAAGAGACATGGAAACGTGGACAATGATAGGACTGTGTGTGACCCAGTGATCACTGATGGTCCTCCTCGAGATGGAGCAGATCCATAACCTACGAGTTCTCTAAATATCAGAGACTGATAGCAAAGCATTTTATAAAACTTAAAATATAAATTCTAGCAGATTCAGCGCGGAATCCGCAAAACTACAAAAAAAAATCCTCCGTCAACTTGACAGAACAGCATCTAAGCGAAGGACAGAAATTCTGCCATGTGAACATAAAAGGCGCCATGTGAAAGTTAAAGGGGTACTCCAGAGGGGGGGGGGGGGTAAAAAAGTTTTGAAAGTTATACAGATTTGTAAATGACTTCTATATGAAAGTCTTAATCCTTTCCGTACTTATCAGCTGCTGTATTCTCCAGAGGAAGTTGTGTAGTTCTTTTTTTGTGTGACCACAGTGCTCTCTGCTGCCACCTCTGTCCATGTCAGGAACTGTCCGGAGCATAAAGAAATCCTGATAGCAAACCTCTCCTGCCCTGGACAGTTCTTTACACAGACAGAGGTGGCAGCAGAGAGCACTGTGGTCAGACTGGAAAGAATTACACAAGTTCCTCTGGAGCATACAGCAGCTGATAAGTACTGGAAGGGTTAAGATTTTTAAATAGAAATAATTTGCAAATCTGTTAAACTTTCTGGCACCAGTTGATTTGACATTTTTTTTCCCCTCCGGAGTAATCCTGCAAGTCCTTTGTAGGAAGCAAACGGAGCAGGGAGGGTTATCGACCCTATCACATGTTGACTTCTGGAACTTTACATTATCTATAAGTGGACGTTATCATTGGCCCTACCTTGTGAACGCCTTTGGCCCTTTAACTAATCTTAATTATCAGTACTGTGAAAGAAGCGGGGGATGGGATGGTGTCCATCATAAAGGACAGTCACCTGCTATACATCACACATATACATCGGAAAAAAAACCCACTGATGAATCGATGGAAAGGCGTCAATTTTTGACGGTGTTCAGTAGAGGTTTTATTCGTAAAATAAAACAACATGGTAGACAGTGGTTCCCAAGCGCGGTCCTCAAGTCCCCCCAACAGGTCATGTTTTCAGGATTTCCTTAGTCTTTCCCAGGTGATATAATTGTGCTGGTGCCTGGTGCACTGACCATAAGTATATCACCCCTGAAAGACTAAGTAAATCCTGAAAACATGACCTGTTGGGGGGACTTGAGGACCGCGCTTGGGAAACACTATGGTAGACTACGCCACAGTATAGGTCAGAACACCTCTGGGCTTGTTTTCCCAACGTATATGGGGGATGTATAGCACTTTCCTGGATGGGTCAGATCAAAACAGTTTCTGTATCTAATTCACACGTCAGAATTTCTGCTTGCGCAATTCTGCCTCAAAATTAAAGCCCATAGGCCCAGATTTATCAAACTGTGAGACAGAAAAAAAAAATTGAGAGATTTTCCCACATTAACCAATCACAGGTCAGCTTTCACTTTACCACAGCTCTCTACCACAGTTGCGGTCAGAAAATCCCTCTATTTTTTCTCTCACACAGTTCGATAAATCTGGGCCATAGACTTCTATGGGGTTCCGTACTCTTATTCACACTTTCGAGTTTCCGCTTGCGGAAATTCTGCCGTGTGAATTGGAGTGCAGAAACCCATTGAATTCTATGGGTTTTAAAAAGGAGATATCCAGTGGTGAAAAACCCTATCCTAAGGATAGGGGATAAGTTTCAGATTGCGGGTGGTCCGACCGCTGGGGCCCCCCGCGATCTCCTTTACGGGGCCCCAACAGCCCGCAGGAAGGGGGCGTGTTGACCATCGCATGAAGCGGTGGCTGACACGCCCCCTCAATACAACTCCATGTCAGAGCTGGAGCGCTGCAGTCGGCAATCTCCGGCTTTGCCATAGAGTTGTATTGAGGGGGCATGTTGGCCTCCGCTTCACGGGGTTGTCAACATGCGCTATCTGGCCAGCGAGCCGGGGACCCGTACTGAGAGATCGCGGGGGCCCCCCAAGCACTCGGACCCCCCACGATCTGAAACTTATCCCCTATCCTTGGGAAGGGGGATACGTTTTTCACCACTGGACTACCCCTTTAATTTGAGGTGGAATTTTGCAAGCGGAAATTCTGCCGTGTGAATAGACCCTATGTGTGAAGTTCCTTTTTGGCTTTTTTTTTGTCAGAAAGGGTCCTACTGAGGAAGTGCTCAACCACAAAAAGTCATTTCAAAGATGGTTTTCCAGTCTCACAGAACTGACAGCATTTCCTTAAAGGGTACCTCTCATCAAAAAAACGTTTGACATATTATAGATTAATGTATGCAGAATAACTTTACAATTGCATGTTATTAAAAAATATGCTTCTTTCTATTCAATTTTCCACTTTGAAGAAATGACCACTAGGGGTCTCCCTACCAGTCCTGGCAGCAAGCATTTCAGACTCATGCTGGAGTCCTAAACACTACGAGCTGCCAGTCTGCTTTGTTCACAAAGGAGAACACTCAGAGCTGCCAGCCTGCTTTGTTCACAGCCTGTTTGGCTGTGAACAAAGCAGGCTGGCAGCTCTGAGTGTTTAGGACTCCAGCATGAGTCAGAAATGCTTGCTGACAGGACTGATCGGGAAAAATACAATAGAAAAAAGCATATTTTTCATTAACATGCTATTGGAAAGTTATTCAACATTTATTAATCTAAAATATATCAAAAGTTTATTTGATGAGAGGTACCCTTTAAGATGGATCGGAGCCCAACTCCCAGCACCCCTGATGATCAGCTTTATGTGCTCGCCACAACTTTTTCACTGGTTATTTCTGCTCATCCCAGCACCACCATATTAAATAGTGGTGGAGCAAGGTACTGCAGTGTTGGATTAGTCATTTAAAGAAGACAATGCACTACTAGGAGTATGGCAAAGCGTATTGCCGCTCCGAGCAGGCACATGTAAAGGCAGCACATAGAGGTCCTTCAGCGGCGGATCCGCAGCAAAATACGTGCAGAAAATGCACTCATCTGAACGTACCCTAAAAGCACGAGATCCAGAAAACACAGCTGGTTTGCAATAGAGTTTCCTATGGCACAACTTTGGGCTCATTCACACTATGGAATTTCCAGGTAAACAAATTCTGTTCAAAAATTCCAGTGCAGCAGCCTCCTATTGTCTTCAATGGGATTCTGCTGCATACTGAGGAATGTCCGCTGTGGACATTCCACGCAGACTGCATTACTGTCAATGGCTAGCTGTCCTAGCTTAGGTCCACTCGGTCATTGGGGGGAGTTTTATCAAAACCTGTCCAGAGGAAAAGTTGCTGAGTTGCCCATAGCAACCAATCAGATCTCTTCTTTCATTTTGGAAAAGGCCTCAGAAAATGAAAGAAGCTATTTGATTGGTTGCTATGGGCAACTGGACAACTTTTCCTCTGCACAGGTTTGTGTACATGACCTTAGACCTATAACCTTAGTCAAAACATAGATTGAGGCACCTGTATGTAAAAAGTAATTTACCCAACAGTTTTCCTCTCCAAAATTGGTGCAAATTTTGACAAATTGTAGAAAGGGGGGGGGGGGGGGGATTTATCAAAACCTGCGCAGAGGAAGTTGCCCATAGCAACCAGATTGCTTCTTTCATTTTTGAAAAGGCCTCTGAAAAATGAAAGAAGCGATCTGATTGGTTGCTATGGACAACTCAGCACTTTTTCTCTGGACGGGTTTTAATAGATCTCCCCCATAGAGTTTGCTCACCTGGATTTATCAAAACCTGTACAGAGAAAAAGTTGCCCAGTTGCCCATAGCAATCAGGATCCCCGCGGCAGATGTTTCTGCCACAGTAATGGCGCCGAGTGCACAGTGCACAGTGTCAGAATCAATGGGACTCCGCTTTAGCAGAATTTCCGCTCAAAAATTCCACCATGTAAACATCCCCCCCCCCCCCCCCCAATAATGTCATACGAAACCATACGTAGGCCAGTTTCCCACAAGCGCAGTAAGGTCGCATATTCGCCCATATTAGCACTGGCCCGACCATATTTCGGATGGCCCGGACTGATAGCTGTCAGATTGGGTTATCGGAAACTCTGTTAGGCCGGGACTGTCTGTACCAATATGGAAGCAAAAACGTGACCCTATTACACTCCTGGGAACCCGCTCTGAGGCCAGGTTTCACCTAACGATCCCTGTTCTGGATCAGTGGGGTCTGTCAGGTGCCAGTTTTATCCATCGCATGGGGAAACTGGCACTACTATTGTGGTTTCTCTTATAATGGTAACTGTCACTGTAGTGTGAACAGAGCCTTAAATTTTACCTCTAACTAAGGTCCCGGTGGAACTGGAAATTTCAAGCAAGTTCTGAGCCAAAGACTTTCACAACCTCGAGACTGTCTTGTATAGGACTTCTGACAAATGCGTATCCAGATCACTATAAGGAGAGTCTTGTTTTTTTAAATTTGCTAAATTTTTTAAACAGAAATCATTCCGCCAGGACCATGGTTGGAGGTACACTTTAAGCCCATACACATAAGATAAGAATCTGCCGAAACTTCTGTCCAGCTGATGTGTATTGGGACCTCCCAATGCTTCAACCCAATGGCAGATGTTGGGGGAACGTGACAAATCGAGATGTTGGATCTGAATTGCCTGTTCCAATTGTTCTTGGGGTGATAAGCCTCCACCAGGAGAAGTCTGGCAGTAGTTTACCCCCCCCCCCCTCCGAATGAGATCACATGCATGCTCAGCTGAGTGTGCATACATGTGTTGGGTAAAGCAAGAAAAAGATGGTTGGCCAGCTTTAGGTTGTATACAATAGTGTTGCTCGCGAATATTCGCAATGCGAATTTTATTTGCGAATATAGCACTATATATATATATATATATATATTTTCGTAATTACGAATATTTTTTTTGTTTTTCGTTTTTTTTTCACAGTACACATCACAGTGATCATCCCTCTCTGCTTCCAGCTTGTGTGGTCTAAAGAAGGCTCCAATACTACTGTGTGAGACTGGCGTACGAATTTTCGCATATGGGAAAATTTGCATATGCTAATTTTCGCTTATGCAAATTTTCGCATATGCAAATTTCCGTATGCTACTTTTTGCGCATGCAAATTTTTGCATATGCTAAAATGTAACGCGAATATTATGAATATGCAAATTTTGCGAATATATGAGGAATATTCGTCCATATAGTCACGAAATATCGCAAATTCGAATAAGGCCTATGCCGCTCAACACTAATATACAACTTCAATATCAAGTGCAATGTATACACATTCCAATAGACCAGTGTTCCCAAACCTGCGGCTCTCAGGCTGTTGCAAAACTACAATTTCCATCATACCCTGACAGCCGAAGGCTGTCAGGGCATGATGGGAATTGTAGTTTTGCAACAGGTTGGGAGAGACTGCCATAGACTTTCCCACCATAACACAATGTCAACACAGGAAATTCTAAAGCCTTTGATACACGTTCCTCCGTAGACACCACCCAGTGACACATTCATTGAAACCACCACTCAATGAGCCCGGTGCACCCCCACCCCCTTTTCCAAAAACAATCCAACCAGCCGTTCCAGACACAAAAAGGGGTTAAAACTTCCCGTATACAAAGAAAATAGAAAAAAAAGAATTTCCTTACAGCATCAGCGTGGCAAGAAAAACTGCAGTCAGACAACAGAGAACGTAACGGTGCGTCTTCCCAAATGTTTACCAGATCTCCGATGAGAAGGAATCATTTTACCCCCTCCTCCTTCCCCCCCCCCCACAATTTTTATTTTTTTTTTGTTTTTTTTAGAGCCCTGCGGCCCATTTTCCCAAAATTAAAGTATACAAATCATTTTTATGGAGCACAAGAATGTGACCATTATGCAAAATATCAAAAGGCAACATCTAACGCTATGAATAACAAGAAAGAAAAAAAAAACCAAAAAAAAAAAAAAAAAAAAAGCTTCACAGCTGTATCGGCTGTGCACCTTAATGTTAGACTAAAATATATAAATTAAATAAATAAAAAAATTAAATTAAATAAAATTAAATTAAAAAAGATTAATAAAAATTTAAAAATTAAGGAAATAAATAAAAACAAAAAAAAAACTAAGAATTTTTTTTTTTTTTTAATTTACTGTGCTAATATTTGGTTTTAGTAATGCAAAATAAGAAGTGCGGTTCAGTGATTAGCAAAAGTGATTAGGTCACAAATAATATTCATTCCGTTCGACCAGAAGGAAGTAACCCTTCCTTTACCAGACTTGATGCATAGTGCTTTTGTGCGTCACGTGATCAAACAGTTTCACCCCAAGGGCTCCAGATCTTAAAAAGGAAGAAAAAACATGGGTCTCTGCAGTAAACCATAGAGAGGGGGGGCGCAGAGGAGCCGGCGGCGGTGAAAGGGTTAACGCCGAAGCAGAACTAATCAGCTTTTCCTTTCACAAGCCATTTGAATAAAACTGCATTGAAAAATCGGCCCGAAGGGACTTATAACATCTCAATTTCGCAGCCTTCAGTTTTAATCCATCAGTTGGCATTGTGATCAGTCCTGACCTCATCTTCAGCGTGGAGGTGGTTGGAGAGTTCCAGGAGGACCGCCGCCTTCCCGATCTGATCGTTCCTCCTCCGCTCCATGATCAGATCTTCCAGGCTTTGAAATTCCAACGTGTGGCTCTTCTTTTCGGACAGCTGGATCTTTAACCTGTAGGGTTGTTTGCCTATCCTGATCTCGCCGCCGATTTTGAACTCCCTCTTTCCGTATTTACACCAAGCGGCAAAGCACTCAGAGTTCCTCCAGCTCAGCTCCTGGTCTTTGGCCCCTACCTGCTCCATGGCATTCTGGACCACCATCTCGGGACTCAGGGGTTTGAACTTATATTGGTCGTTGACAATCCTGCCCCTCCGGCCTTGGCTGGCGTCAGTCATAAAGCTGTTTTTGATTTCCAGTCTGAATAAATGTACCACCTGAAAGTCACCCACGTACACCACCCAGTGGGGATACTGGTTCTTGGCGACAAACTCCACCAGGTCCCCAGGCTTGCATTTATTTAGTAGGTTCTCAGGGGAGTAAGTGCTCATCTGGTCCCCAGCCCCGAACCCCTTCTCGTAGATAAATTCATCCCTATAATAGACCGAACACTCCACCTCATTGCAGTGATCGTACTGCAGATCCTCCTGGAGAGATCCTTGCTTGTTGGGGTCATGCGCGGGCTCCTCCAAGTCATCGTCGTCAGCCGAGAAGATGTAGGAGACTCCTATCCTGGGTCCGTCATCCTTGTCCACACCTGTCGGATCCGCAGTCGGGACTTCTTTATAACTTAGGTGAGTCAGTTTCTCCACCTGGTTGCCCATTTCCCTGGAAAACAAGAAGTAGCCATAAGAGTTCACGTTCCACCTGTTGGATGCTGAAGGCGGTAGGTTCTAGGTGCTGTGAAACCTGAGCCTTGCCAGGAAAGCGTACAGCCCCAAGGGAGAGGACGGGCTTGCTTTCATTTTTTCTGCAAGTGCTTTTTTTTAACCCCTTCCACGCCTGGTATCGCTCTTTTTTTTTTTTCCCCCGTAAAGAAGCAGAAAAACAGAAGAAGGATACAAGGCGAGTGAGGATCAGCGTGCAGAACATTTCCCTGACATGCAAAGCACCAGAAGAAAGAAGTTTGCAACTTACCAGGCAGCAACGCAAGGCACCAGCTCCTCTCCCACCTCCGCCAGCCAAGGTGTCTTCAGATACTAGCTGAGGAGGCACCATGGATGGATCATGCCGTGCCCTGGCGTCTCTACTGTGGGTTGTGCCAGAATGAAGCAGCCTCACCAAGGGCTGAGCCACCAGCTACTGATCACAGAGCTCCAGATCCGGCTGAGCTCTGCACAGCCCTCAGCATTTAAAGCGGCAGCGCACCTTATTGTTTGCTTCCTGAACACACAAACAGTATTACTCCCCCTCCCTCTGCTGCTCCGTGCATCTGATCGCATTAACTCCTTCCTGACTGCACGTCCCAGAGTTGTCTACAACAGTGTTTTTCCCAACCAGGGTGCCTCCAGCTGTTGCAAAACTACAACTCCTCATCAAAGTTATTTTTATATATAAAAAAAAAAAAAAAAAAAAATATATATATATATATATATATATATATATATACAAAAATGAATAAAATTAAATAAAACAGTGCCACCCCTGTTATCAGGTTGTGGGTGGCATAACAACTTGGCTCCATTCATTTCGAGGGAACGGAGCTGCAGTACCACACACAGCCTGAGGACGAGAGTGACGCTCTTTCTCAAACAAAGCAGTGGTGCATTTTCTAACCCTGGATGAAAAGCCAGATCTAGTGTTTGTATTGTCTTTTATGGAAACCCTTGAAAACAATCGTTGCAAGTTGTGAAAAACTTCATCGGAGGACGACATCGTAGGTGTAAGACTGGCACGCCACCCTAAAGGGGGTCATCCAGGGTTGGAAAAGCATAGCTGCTTTTTTTTTTTTTTCCAGAAATGGCGCCACTCTTGTTCTCAGGTTGTTTGTGGTATTGCAGCTCAGTTCCATTGAAGTGATTGGAGCCAAGTTGTTATACCACACACAACCTGATAACAAGGGTGGCGCTGTTTTTATTTATTTTTTATAAAGACAGCAGCGAGTTGAGCCGAGTTGTAATTACATATGTAACCTGAGGACATGGGTGGCACTGTGGAAAAAACATTTCTACTAGTTTGTTAAATTGACAAAAAACAGGAAACAGTGTTTTCCCTCCCCAACCGTGGTGCCTCCAGCTGTTGCAAAACTACAACTCCCAGCATGCCCGGACGCAGTCCGGGCATGCTGGGAGTTGCAGTTTTGCAACAGCTGGAGGCACCCCGGTTGGGAAACAGTGGTCTACAGTTTGCACGTTTTGCAATATTTTCCCAGTGAATATGTTGCGGTTTAAGGACGTTTTCACCTTAAAAAACTAATGCCATGAAATTCTCCTCAATAGTGCAAATGAGTCCCAAATGGGCATTTCTGGAGGTTTTCTGGGACTCCAAATTCACATACTAAGGCTCTGTTCGCACTGCTGTGGCATAGTCATGACCTTGTCGTGGGGTCACAGTCTCACACTGCAACTTGTTCATATGCAATTTCACGTCACCTCTATAGTTTAGGTTTATCCAGGATTACAAAAACAGATGATTTGATTGAAAAACAAGCGCCACACCGGTCATCAGGCTGTGCCTAGTATAGCAGCTCCGTTCCACTGAATTGAATGGAGCCAAGTTGTAATGCCACACACAACCTGAAGACAAGGGCGGCGCTGTTTTCGGAAGACATAAGCTCTGTTTTCCTATTGTTGCATAACCCCTATAACATTATACCTCAAAGTCTCGGTTCACACTGCGTTTCGGTCCCCGTTAGTCGTATCCGGTGGTATCCCACCAAAAAGGGGATGCCAACAAATACTGGCTGCATTCACACCAAATTTTTACAATACAGTTCCCATATCAGGTTTTTGATGAAAAACGGATTCTTCAAAACCGGACTAAACTATATTAAAACATGTGTACAAATGTTAAAGGGGAACTCCGGTGAAAACCTTTTTTCTTTTAAATCAACTGGTGGCAGAAAGTTAAACATATTTGTAAATTACTTCTATTAAAAAATCTTAATCCTTCCTGTACTTATTAGCTGCTGAATACTACCAGAGGAAATTCTTTTCTTTTTGGAATGCTCTCTGATGACATCACGAGCACAGTGCTCTCTGCTGACATTATTATTATTATAATAATAATAACACTTTATTTATTGTTGTCCTTAGTGGGATTTGAACCCAAGTCTCCAGCACTGCAAGGCAGCAGTGCTAACCACTGAGCCACCACGCTGCCCTTAGCATACATCTGCTATGCATCTGCTATGCACGGTTGCTAAAATGGACAGAGATGTCAGCAGAGAGCCCTGTGCTCGTGATGTCATCAGTGTTCCAAAAAGAAAGGAATTTCCTCTGTAGCATTCAGCATCTATTAAGTACTGGAAGGATTAAGATGTGTTAATAGAAGTAATTTACAAATATGTTTAAATTTCTGCCACCAGTTGATTTAAAAGAAAAAAGGTTTTCACCGGAGTACCCCTTTAACCTGTATACGGTTTTAAAAATGATGTCCAGTTGCATCAGTTTTTTTTTTTTTTAGAAAAAAAATGTATACGTTTTTAACTTTTCCCTCCATTATGAATAAAGTTTCACTTGTTTGATTGAAATTCCAAGAAAAAAAAACTGTGCAAAGTCGAAAACCGGATGGAACCGGATGCACATACGGTTCTGTACGGTTCCCATAGACCATTATTTAAAAAAACAAAACTTTTACGGTTTCTATCAGTTTTTTCACCTGGACATAAAACCGTAGTAGACTATGGTTTAGTGTACGGGGAAAAAAACGAATTGAACCATAAATGATGCAAAACGTACACAACCGAATGCTACGTTTGTCATATGGTTTGCAATACGGTTTCATACGGTTTTTACACTAAAACTGTATACAGGAACCATATTGCAAAAACGTGGTGTGAATGCAGCCTAAGGCTAGGTTCAGACTACGGAATCTCCGGGCAGAAAATTTCCCCCCGGAGATTCCGAGTTCCGCCTGCGTCGACTGAATCAGTCGGCGCTAGGACCGCGCGGACACTGCAGTCTCCTATAGACAGCTATGTGTTCCGCTAGGATTTCCGCCTGAAGAAAGAGCAACCCCTTTCTTCAGGCGGAAATTTTCTAGCGGATTTTTCATCCGGATTTTCCGCTTCACAAATTCCAAAGTGTCAATTTGTGAACGGAAAACCATTGACTACACTATGCATTATAGTAAGCGGAATTTCTGCCGGAAATTTCAAAGCGAAAATTCCGGCGGAAATTCCGTAGTCTGAACCTACCCTTAAAGGGGCATTCCAGGAAAAAAAAACTTTTTCTATATATATCAACTGGTTCCAGAAAGTTAAACAGATTTGTAAATTACTTCTATTAAAAAATCTTAATCCTTTCAGTACTTATGAGCTTCTGAAGTTAAGGTTGTTCTTTTCTGTCTAAGTGCTCTCTGATGACACGTGTCTCGGGAACCGCCCAGTTTAGAAGCAAATTCCCATAGCAAACCTCTTCTAAACTGGGCGGTTCCCGAGACACGTGTCATCAGAGAGCACTTAGAAAAGAACAAGCTAAACTTCAGAAGCTCATAAGTACTGAAAGGATTAAGATTTTTTAATAGAAGTAATTTACAAATCTGTTTAACTTTCTGGAGCCAGTTGATATATAAAAAAAAGTTTTTTCCTGGATAACCCCTTTAATGGGAGCAGCAGACCTTATTCACTTGTATGACTGAACTGAGTCACCCATTTTAAAAGCGTGACAGCCCCCATTTTTTAGTATGCTTAAAATAGCGTATATGTCCCGAATGGAGTTACTTGCCGACTCAGTTCAGCCATACGAGTGAATGGGCTCCGCTGCTCCCGTTACTTCGGTATGCTATTTTTGGCGGGATGCCGACGGATACGATGAACGGAGGCAGGAAGTGTGAACCGAGGTATAATGTTATAGGGGTTAGGCAACAAAAGGAAAACAGAGCGAATTTCTTCCAAAAACAGCGCCCTCCTTGTCTTCAGGTTGTGTGCGGTATTACAACTTGGCTCCATTCACTTCAGTGGAACTGAGCTGCAATACCACACACAACCTGATGAGAAGTGTGGTGCTGTTATAAAAAAAATAAAAAAAAATAAATAATGAATCATCTGTTTTTGTGAACTATATACATACATATATACTGTACATAAAATCGCATATGTACATGTTGCTTTGTGAGACTGTGACCCAACAATGTCCTAAGTCTGACTATTGCACTTTTGCAAGTATGGTTTTCCACCTACGGCCGTATCCACACCACGGAAAATTTGCGGAATTTCCGCCCCGGAATAGCAGAGCACCAGCAGAACATTCCAGCGCTAGGACTGTTCGGAAATGCCCCGTTCAATCTGCGTTTTCACTCTCCATCCCGAGAACAGAATGCCGACATATACTGTGGTGGAGAGCAGCGGGTGCTAGTGACTCTGTTCGGGCAGTATACGCTATTTTAACCGGACTTGAAATTGGGGTCTGCTGCGTTGTCCAGTAGCGTCCGTTAACGTATGCAGACTTTTCCTTTTCAAGTGTATAAAACGTATATCCGTAAAAACAGAAACATAGAGGGAATCCACTAGAGATGAGCGAACTTACAGTAAATTCGATTTGTCACGAACTTCTCGGCTCGGCAGTTGATGACTTTTCCTGCATAAATTAGTTCAGCTTTCAGGTGCTCCGGTGGGCTGGAAAAGGTGGATACATTCATAGGAAAGAGTCTCCTAGGACTGTATCCACCTTTTCCAGCCCATGGGAGCACCGGAAAGCTGAACTAATTTATGCAGGAAAAGTCATCAACTGCCGAGCCGAGAAGTTTGTGACGAATCAAATTTACTGTAAGTTCGCTCATCTCTAGAATCCACCCATGGCAAAATTTAAAAAATAGGTGCACAGCTCTTAAAGGGGTACTCCACTGCCCCATCGCTTGGAACATGTTGTTCCGAACGCTTGGAGCGGGCGGCGGGGGTCGTGACGTCACGACCACGGCCCTTCGTGACGTCACACCATGCCCCCCCTCAATGCAAGTCTATGGGAGGGGGCGTGGCGACCGCCACGCCCCCTTCCATAGACTTGCATTGAGAGGGCATGGTGTGACGTCACAAGGGGATGTGGACGTGACGTCACGACCCCCGCCGCCAGCACCCAGCATTCTAAAGGAATGCTGGGTGCTGCACAGAGATTGCGGGGGTCCCAGCTGCAGGACCCCCACGATCAGACATATTATCCCCTATCCTTTGGATAGGGGATAAGATGTCTAGAGGCGGAGTACCCCTTTAAAAGTTTTGAAAGTGAAAAAATTAAATCTATGTCTGCTATGGGTAGAGTAGATATGCGCCAAAATTTGCATCTCTATCTGGCTTTGGTATTAATAAATTTGCTTCTAAAATTTAGGCCACACCCACTGGGCAAGCCACGCCCACTTTTTTAAACCCTTTTTTTTTAAACAGTGTTCCCACAGGTCAGGACCAAAACCATGCCCCCATGTGTTCACCAATGGCTGTACCATGTTGCCGAAGGCCAGTGGGGAAGATTTATCAAAACCTGTCTAGAGGAAAAGTTGCTGAGTTGCCCATAGCAACCAATCAGATCGCTACTTTCCTTTTCAGAGGCCTTTTCAAAAATGAAAGAAGCGATCTGATTGGTTGCTATGGGCAACTGGGCAACTTTTCCTCTGGACGGGATTTGATAAAGCTTTTTTTTTTGGTGCTATATTTAACATATCCGCTTTTTTTTTTTTGTTTTTTGATAACGCAGTATGCTACCATCTTGGATCCTGCAAAAATAAACAGAACATTACATTTTAAACGCATATGTTTAATATAGTCAAAAAACACACTAGGAACGGACGATTATTTTGTCATATGTGATGAATTGCAACTCTATTTGGCGCAGCTTTTGCCAAAAATGAAGAAAATATATTAATGTATTGTCAAATTATATGTTTTTTTTTTTTTTGTTCAGCTGTGGACAAAATGTGAAAGTTTTGGCTACAGTAGGGATAATCTTTGTTTTAATAAAAAAAAAAAATATATATATATATATATATATATATATATATATATAAATAACTACAGTAAATAAATAATTAAAATAATTTATAAATAAACAAAACGTTTTTGCACTCATGGTTGCATGACATTTTATGTACACAGGTGATTTCAAGGTAAACCATAGGTTTATATTAGGTGCAATTTTATATATAGAACCCCTTTCGTACTGCTCGGAGATTTCTACAAGAATCTGTCACTTCACATCAAGTTCATTGATTTGAAGGTGTTTTATATAGGACTTTAAAAATAAATAAATAAACAAAAACATAGCTTCTTGTAAAAATAGTGCCACCCCTGTCTTATGGTTGTGTGTGGTATTACAACTCACTCCATTCACTTCAATGGAATGGAACTGCAATACTACAGACAGCCTGAGTGTAAGAGGACAAGAGTGGCAATGTTTCAGGAAGAAAGAGCTATGGATTTTTAATCCTGGATAACCCCCTTAAAGGGGTACTCCGCCCCTAGACATCTTATCCCCTATCCAAAGGATAGGGGATAAGATGTTAGACCGCCGGGGTCCCGCTGCTGGGGACCCCGGGGATCGCTGCTGCAGCACCCCGCTATCATTACTGCACAGAGCGAGATCGTTCTGCATGTAATGACGGGCAATACAGGGGCCGGAGCATCGATAAGTCACGGCTCCGCCCCTCGTGACGTCACGGCCCGCCCCCGTCAATACAAGTCTATGGGAGGGGGCGTGGCGGTCGCCACGCCCCGTGCCATAGACTTGCATTAAGGGGACGGGCCGTGATGTCATGAGGGGCGGAGCCACAACGTCACACTGCTCCAGTCCCTGTATCACCCGTCATTACGCACAGAGCGAACTCGCTCTGTGCAGTAATGATGGCGGGGTGCCGCAGCGGCGATCCCCGGGGTCCCCAGCAGCGGGACCCAGGCAATCTAACATCTTATCCCCTTATCCTTTGGATAGGGGATAAGATGCCAGGGGCGGAGTACCCCTTTAAATGGACCTTGGACACTGTTTTCAATGTTGTTGCACAAAGCCATGATAGGATACCTATAGAAATCTACAGAATCCCCTCTGGATCTTCACTGGTCCCACAGGAACTAGGAGGATGGGAGTAAAAGAGGCATTAAAGCCCAGATATCACCCTAAAATCAATTAAGACCCCAGAATACTACACTCTAAATAAATCCTCGGATCAAACACCTAAACTGGTACCTACCTCAGACCAAACCCTACAATTACTTTAGACCTGATGCCTTAAATAAATCAGACACCACACCGGACTCCTACAGTAAGGCTAAGTTTCCACTTGGTTTTTTTCTGGCAGTTTTTGGATATCTGCCACTGCAGTTTTTGAGCCAAAGCCAGAAATGTATTCAAAAGGAATAGGACATATAAAGGAAGGACTTACACTTCTCCTTCCTTATGGATCCACTTCTGACTTTGGCTCAAAAACTGCCAGAAAAAAAAACAAGTGGAAACTTATCCTAAGGCTAGGTTCAGACTACGGAATTTCCGCTTGCTAAAATGTACTGCATAGTGAATGGGTTTCCGTTCGCAAATTCACACTTCGGAATTTGTGAAGCGGAATTTGTGAACGGAAAATCCGCTTGGAAATTTCCACCTGAAGAATGGCGTTGCTCTTTCTTCGAGCGGAAATCCTCGAGGAACACATTGCAGTCTATTGGAGACTGCAGTGTCCTCTCGGTCCTAGCGCCGACTGAATCAGCCAGCGTTGGCCGCACTTGGAATCTCCTTGGAATTACAAACATATATCTAGAAACATGGTAAATGCATGTGTAATGATTATAAAAGAAAGATTAATCTTTAAGAATATGTGACTGCAGTGTGACCGGTAATCCGGCAATTGTTGTATCTGATAGTCCGGTATAAAGCAACAAAGTCTAGAAAAATTAATAGAAACAAATATATAAATGTCCAGGATGTTTTCCCATATAAATAAACAAGGTATTACATAATAAAAAGATATTACCAGATGGGGAATTTCTGTATCTACTACCCTGTGGGCGCTTGCAGGCGCCGGCACGGCTGACTCGGACGGCGCAGAGCCTGATGTATACCGTGCAATGTTGCAGAAGTCCGGAGGTGTCAGCACTGATGGCATTGGCTGATCTCCCTCGTGTAAATGGCGTCTGACATCAGCGGTCAGGAGGTGCTTCAGGTGGTACACAGGGTCAGCGGCGAGGAATAGAAAAGCGGAAGAATTCCTAGGATTTTAGGTAAAACCAGTGGCAGCTGGCTTTTGGTTGAATATCAAACGGATGGTCGTTTCAAAGTCCAGTATAGCGGTCACACTGAATATAAAAGCAAGGCTTAACGCGTTTCGGGGTGCTACAACAAAAGTATTCCACCCCTTCCTCAGTAGCTATCTATATATCATTTTAATCGTATGGACCTACAAAATAAAGATAAGGTGTTCATTTTACCCAAAAATTTACTGTGTAGAAACGGAAGCCCCCAAAATTTACAAAATGGCATTTTTTCTTAAATTTTGTTGCACAATGATTTTTAGTTTTTTTTGTTTTTTTGTTTCGTCATAGATTTTTAGGTAAAATTACTGATTTAATTACTAAGTAGAATTGTGACACAAAAAAATAAGCCATCATATGGATTTTTAGGTGCAAAATTGAAAGGGTTATGGTTTTTAAAAGTTAAGGAGGAAAAAACGAAAGTGCAAAAACGGAAAAATGCTATGTCCTTAAGGGGTTAGGGAATCAGACTCAAGAACATACACATCTCTAAGTAAACCAGACCTTAGACCACATTCCCTACATTCATCCTACAGTAGATTAATCAGACCCCAGACCAGACCATCTAAATAAACAAGATTTTAGACCAGAAACCTAAATCAATCAAACCCCAGACCAGAGCCTCTCAATAAATCAGACCCCAGACCAGACTGTCTAAATAAATCAGACAGTAGATCAGAAACCTAAATGAATCAGACCCCAAACCATCTAAATAAATCAGATTGCAGACTGGACAATCTACGGTAAATAAATCAGACCCCAGAGCAGACAATCTTAATAAGTCAAACCTCAGACTAGATCTCCTAAATAAATCAGACCCCCACACCAGACTCGTACAATAGATTAATCAGACCCTAGACCAGACTATCTTAATAAATCAAACAGCAGACTAGACAGTCTAAATAAATCAGACCCCAGACCATCTAAATAAGTAAAACCGCAGAATAGATCTCCTAAATAAATCAGACCTCCACACTAGACTCGTATAGTAGATTAATCAGACCCTAGACCAGACCATCTAAATAAACCATATCAGAAACCTAAATGAATCAGATCCCATACCAGAATTCTCTCGTACATAAATATGATCCTGGATTAGAAAGCTAAAACAAATCGGACCCCAGATCAGACCTCCTAGATAAATCAGACCCCAGACAAGACCTCTTAAATGAATCAGACCTAAGATCAGACTTCTAAATGAATCAGACCTGAAACCAAACTCATCTCTGACCAGATCCCCCCAAAAAATCAGACCTCAGACCAGAAATTTGTTAGGCTCCACTAGTGTCTTGGCCACCATCAGACCATCGTCAGAACCCAATGTGGCTACAGTAGGACCTCTGAGGGGCCGGAGCTGTAGCTAAAACTATGAAATCAGGCATTTCTGGGCATTATCAAAGGGGTGAGAAGCCTTTAATTAAATCAGCGGTGGTCCAAGATATGACCAATGTGATATCACACACGTACCTATAATATATCAGGAACTTTTTTTTTTAAACTAGATTATCCCTTTGAATAAATAAACACGTGGGAAAGTGCATTAGTCATGTTTACTTTGTAAAGCTCCTGATAATTGACTTAAGTGAAAATCTGCTGGGAGGGGTGAAGCAGGTATATAACCTATTACCTGTGCAGGTGCCACAGTTACAGTGCAGAAAATATAATGACATAGCAACCAGAATAGGGAAGTGTAAGACGTGACCTTCAATGTAAAGGGTTGTACACCGGTGTGAATCATACAAACCCCAGACAAAGTGACGAAAACTTTTTATATTATATAAAGCCAGACAGATAAATAACTATACACATAAAATGACTGCACCCCTCCCCGGGAACAACAGTCCAGAATGTTTCCACAACTTTAATATTTGCCAAGGATTCAAGTAGACGGCACATGTAGGTCACAACGGCAAATGTATCAGATGTCATAGTGCCCTCCAGTGAACCACAAAGACATTATTAAACAGTCGGGTAGAGTGCCCCCCCTGAGGTATTGTAGTGTAGTGCTGTAGTGTAGGGCTGTAGTGTAGTGCTGTAATGTAGTGCTGTAGTGTAGTACTGTAGTGTAGAGTTGTAGTGCTGTAATATAGGGCTGTAGTGTAGTGCTGTAGTGTAGGGCTGTAGTGTAGGGCTGTAGTGTAGGGTTGTAGTGTAGGGCTGTAGTGTAGGGCTGTAGTGTAGTGCGGTAGTGTAGGGTTGTAGTGTAGTGCTGTAGTGTAAGGCTGTAGTGTAGTGCTGTAGTATAGGGCTGTAGTGTAGGGCTGTAGTGTAGGGCTGTAGTGTAGTGCTGTAGTGTAGGGCTGTAGTGTAGGGCTGTAGTGTAGGGCTGTAGTGCTGTAGTGTAGGGCTGTAGTGTAGGGCTGTAGTGTAGTGCTGTAGTGTAGTGCTGTAGTGTAGGGCTGTAGTGTAATGCTGTAGTGTAGTGCTGTAGTGTAGTGCTGTAGTGTAGGGCTGTAGTGTAGTGCTGTAGTGTAGGGCTATAGTGTAGGGCTGTAGTGTAGGGCTGTAGTGTAGTGCTGTAGTGTAGGGCTGTAGTGTAGTGCTGTAGTGTACTGCTGTAGTGTAGGGCTGTAGTATAGTGCTGTAGTGTAGGGCTGTAGTGTAGTGCTGTAGTGTAGGGCTGTAGTGTAGTGCTGTAGTGTAGGGCTGTAGTGTAGGGCTGTAGTGTAGGGCTGTAGTGTAGGGCTGTAGTGCTGTAGTGTAGGGCTGTAGTTTAGTGCTGTAGTGTAGGGCTGTAGTGCTGTAGTGTAGGGCTGTAGTGTAGGGCTGTAGTGTAGGGCTGTAGTGCTGTAGTGTGGGGCTGTAGTGTAGTGCTGTAATGTAGTGCTGTAGTGTAGGGCTGCAGTGTAGTGCTGTAGTGTAGTGCTGTAGTGTAGTGCTGTAGTGTAGGGCTGTAGTGTAGTGCTGTAGTGTAGGGCAGTAGTGTAGTGCTGTAGTGTAGGGCTGTAGTGTAGGGCTGTAGTGTAGTGCCGTAGTGTAGGGCTGTAGTGTAGTGCTGTAGTGTAGGGCTGTAGTGTAGTGCTGTAATGTAGTGCTGTGTAGTGCTGTAGTGTAGTGCTGTAGTGTAGGGCTGTAGTGTAGTGCTGTAGTGTAGGGCTGTAGTGTAGGGCTGTGCTGTAGTGTAGGGCTGTAGTGTAGTGCGGTAGTGTAGGGTTGTAGTGTAGTGCTGTAGTGTAAGGCTGTAGTGTAGTGCTGTAGTGTAGGGCTGTAGTGTAGGGCTGTAGTGTAGTGCTGTAGTGTAGGGCTGTAGTGTAGGGCTGTAGTGCTGTAGTGTAGGGCTGTAGTGTAGGGCTGTAGTGTAGTGCTGTAGTGTAGGGCTGTAGTGTAGTGCTGTAGTGTAGTGCTGTAGTGTAGGGCTGTAGTGTAGTGCTGTAGTGTAAGGCTGTAGTGTAGGGCTGTAGTGTAGGGCTGTAGTGTAGTGCTGTAGTGTAGGGCTGTAGTGTAGTGCTGTAGTGTACTGCTGTAGTGTAGGGCTGTAGTATAGTGCTGTAGTGTAGGGCTGTAGTGTAGTGCTGTAGTGTAGGGCTGTAGTGTAGTGCTGTAGTGTAGGGCTGTAGTGTAGGGCTGTAGTGCTGTAGTGTAGGGCTGTAGTTTAGTGCTGTAGTGTAGGGCTGTAGTGTAGGGCTGTAGTGTAGTGCTGTAGTGTAGGGCTGTAGTGCTGTATTGTAGGGCTGTAGTGTAGGGCTGTAGTGTAGGGCTGTAGTGCTGTAGTGTAGGGCTGTAGTGTAGTGCTGTAATGTAGTGCTGTAGTGTAGGGCTGCAGTGTAGTGCTGTAGTGTAGTGCTGTAGTGTAGGGCTGTAGTGTAGTGCTGTAGTGTAGGGCTGTAGTGTAGGGCTGTAATGTAGTGCTGTAGTGTAGGGCTGTAGTGTAGTGCTGTAGTGTAGGGCTGTAGTGTAGTGCCGTAGTGTAGGGCTGTAGTGTAGTGCTGTAATGTAGTGCTGTGTAGTGCTGTAGTGTAGTGCTGTAGTGTAGGGCTGTAGTGTAGTGCTGTAGTGTAGGGCTGTAGTATAGTGCTGTAGTGTAGGGCTGTGCTGTAGTGTAGGGCTGTAGTGTAGTGCTGTAGTGTAGGGCTGTAGTGCTGTAATGTAGGGCTGTAGTGTAGGGCTGTAGTGCTGTAGTGTAGAGCTGTAGTGTAGTGCTGTAGTGTAGGGCTGTAGTGTAGGGCTGTAGTGTAGGGCTGTAGTGCAGTAGTGTAGTGCTGTAGTGTAGGGCTGTAGTGCAGTGCTGTAGTGTAGGGCTGTAATGTAGGGCTGTAGTGTAGTGCTGTAGTGTAGGCTTGTAGTGCTGTAGTGTAGGGCTGTAGTGTAGGGCTGTAGTGCTGTAGTGTAGTGCTGTAGTGTAGGGCTGTAGTGTAGGGCTGTAGTGCTGTAGTGTAGTGCTGTAGTGTAGGGCTGTAGTGTAGGGCTGTAGTGTAGTGCTGTAGTGTAGGGCTGTAGTGCTGTAGTGTAGAGCTGTAGTGTAGGGCTGTAGTGTAGGGCTGTAATGTAGTGCTGTAGTGTAGTGCTGTAGTGCTGTAGTGTAGTGCTGTAGTGTAGGGCTGTAGTGTAGTGCTGTAGTGTAGTAGTGTAGGGCTGTAGTGTAGGGCTGTAGTGCTGTAGTGTAGGGCTGTAGTGTAGGGCTGTAGTGTAGTGCTGTAGTGTACTGCTGTAGGGAAGGGCTGTAGTGTAGTGCTGTAGTGTGGGGCTGTAGTGTAGTGGTGTAGTGTAGGGCTTTAGTGTAGTGCTGTAGTGTAGGGCTGTAGTGTAGTGCTGTAGTGTAGTGCTGTAGTGTAGGGCTGTAGTGTAGGGCTGTATTGCAGTGCTGTAGTGTAGGGCTGTAGTGCTGTAGTGTAGAGCTGTAGTGCTGTAGTGTAGGGCTGTAGTGTAGGGCTGTAGTGTAGGGCTGTAGTGCTGTAGTGTAGGGCTGTAGTGTAGTGCTGTAGTGTAGTGCTGTAGTGTAGGGCTGTAGTGTAGGGCTGTAGTGCTGTAGTGTAGTGCTTTAGTGTAGGGCTGTAGTGTAGTGCTGTAGTGTAGGGCTGTAGTATAGGGCTGTAGTGTAGGGCTGTAGTGTAGGACTGTAGTGCTGTAGTGTAGGGCTGTAGTTTAGTGCTGTAGTGTAGGGCTGTAGTGTAGTGCTGTAGTGTAGGGCTGTAGTTCTGTAGTGTAGTGCTGTAGTGTAGGGCTGTAGTGTAGGGCTGTAGTGTAGTGCTGTAGTGTAGGGCTGTAGTGTAGTGCTGTAGTGTAGGGCTGTAGTGTAGGGCTGTAGTGTGGTGCTGTAGTGTAGGGCTGTAGTGTAGTGCTGTAGTGTAGTGCTGTAGTGTAGTGCTGTAATGTAGTGCTGTAATGTAGTGCTGTAGTGTAGGGCTGTAGTGTAGGGCTGTAGTGTAGGGCTGTAGTGTAGGGCTGTAGTGTGGTGCTGTAGTGTAGGGCTGTAGTGTAGGGCTGTAGTGTAGTGCTGTAGTGTAGTGCTGTAGTGTAGTGCTGTAATGTAGTGATGTAGTGTAGTGCTGTAGTGTAGGGCTGTAGTGTAGGGCTGTAGTGTAGGGCTGTAGTGTAGTGCTGTAGTGTAGGGCTGTAGTGTAGGGCTGTAGTGTAGGGCTGTAGTGTAGGGCTGTAGTGTAGTGCTGTAATGTAGTGGTGTAGTGTAGTGGTGTAGTGTAGGGCTGTAGTGTAGGGCTGTAGTGTAGTGCTGTAGTGTAGTGCTGTAATGTAGTGCTGTAGTGTAGGGCTGTAGTGTAGGGCTGTAGTGTAGGGCTGTAGTGTAGGGCTGTAGTGTGGTGCTGTAGTGTAGGGCTGTAGTGTAGGGCTGTAGTGTAGTGCTGTAGTGTAGTGCTGTAGTGTAGTGCTGTAATGTAGTGATGTAGTGTAGTGCTGTAGTGTAGGGCTGTAGTGTAGGGCTGTAGTGTAGGGCTGTAGTGTAGTGCTGTAGTGTAGGGCTGTAGTGTAGGGCTGTAGTGTAGGGCTGTAGTGTAGGGCTGTAGTGTAGTGCTGTAATGTAGTGGTGTAGTGTAGGGCTGTAGTGTAGGGCTGTAGTGTAGGGCTGTAGTGTAGGGCTGTAGTGTGGTGCTGTAGTGTAGGGCTGTAGTGTAGGGCTGTAGTGTAGGGCTGTAGTGTAGGGCTGTAGTGTAGGGCTGTAGTGTAGGGCTGTAGTGTAGGGCTGTAGTGTAGTGCAGATAGACAGATAGATAGATAGATCGATATGTGATAGATAGATATGAGATAGATAGATAATATAAATAGATAGATAATATAGATAGATAGATAGATATGAGATAGATAGATAGATAGATAGATATGAGATAGATAGATATATATGAGATAGATAATATAGATAGATAGATATGAGATAGATAGATAGATAGATAGATAGATATGAGATAGATGAGATAGATAGATAGATAGATATGAGATAGATAGATAGATATGAGATAGATAGATAGATATGAGATACATAATATAGATAGGTAGATAGTTATCCGCATGCGCACACGCATATGCGCATTTACGTAAAGCGAAAATAACAGCGAATATATCAAATATGTGAATTTCACGAATATAGGATGAATATTCGCCTATATATTTGCAAAATATTCCGAATTTGAATATGGTCTATGCCACTCATCACTAGCTATTATGAGCGACACATTGCACATGGACATATGATAGACCAGGATCAATTGTAGATATTCTATATAATGTAAGATCTGTGGGATAGTCATAGATACCCGAGTACAGCGCTCACTTACCTCTGGCACTCCCATAGACAGTGCATGGAGCATGTGCCAACACACCACTCCCTGCACAAGGAGAGACAGCGCCCCATCCTGGAGATCATGGGGGTCTCAGTGGTCGGATCTCCCACCATCAGAAACCTATCCCCTATCCTAGCCTTGTTTATGTATATACTATTACTATACTGTCGAGGCGTCCAGCTGTACAAATCTTCTGCCCTCTTCTGATTGTGCCCCAGTCTACACATCAAATCTGAAAAGTGGGCTGCAGAAATCAGAAAAAAATCTAATGTCAAAAAAGTTTAGCTTTAAAGGGGTACTCCGGGGACCCCCGTGATCTGGCACGCCGCACCCCGTTAAAATCAGTCCCCTGAGCGTGTTCGCTCCGGGTCTGATTACTGTCGATCAATGCAAGCCTATGGGAGGGGGCGTGACAACTGTCCATCTCAATGCAAGCCTATGGGAGGGGGCGTGACAGCTGTCCCTCTCAATACAAGCCTATGGGAGGGGGCGTGACAGCTGTTCTCTCATTACAAGCCTATGGGAGGGGGCGTGACAGCTGTCCCTCTCATTACAAGCCTATGGGAGGGGGCGTGACAGCTGTCCCTCTCAATGCAAGCCTATGGGAGGGGGCGTGACAGCTGTCCCTCTCATTACAAGCCTATGGGAGGGGGCGTGACAGCTGTCCCTCTCAATGCAAGCCTATGGGAGAGGGCGTGGCAGCTGTCACGCCCCCTCCCATAGGCTTGCATTGAGGGGGCGGAGCCTTTACTTCACAATGCTCCGGCCCCGTGATCGACAGTAATCAGACCCGGAGCAAGCATGCATACGGGGACTGATTTTAACGGCGTGCTGCGTGCAAGATCACGGGGGTTCCCAGTGGCGGGAACCCCGTGATCAGGCATCTTATTCCCTATCCTTTGGATAGGGGATAAGATGTCTAAGCGCCGGAGTACCCCTTTAATGATCACTGTGCTTTCAGACAACTTCTCTCCATTTGATCCTAACCTCTGGGTTTTCCAGGGAAAAATAATTGAAAGCTTTATCCACAGGATTGATGGCTGATCGGCTGCGGGATCTGGATGTAAACAATGACTGGAGCAGAAGGCCTGGGCTCTATGAGGAAGATTTATCAAGGGATTTAAGCAGCTTTTTTTTTTCTTACAAAATTCTTACAAAATTCGCTCAAAAAGTCGCACATGCGCCTAAGCAATTTTTGTGCTACTTTGCAGTGGTCCAGGATTTATCATTGCGAAAGTCGGAATAAAAGGAAATAAAAGTCGTGAACCCCCTTCAAAAAGTCGCAAGTGTAATGTCAGACCTACCTTACACACTTGCCTGTGAAAGCATTTTCAAAAAGTCGCACGTGAGACTTTTTGTGCGAATCTTTGCACAGCTCCGCTCCCAGGCACCCACTCACATCTACCACCTGTCTGAAGATGTTGGGACTACAACTCCCAGCATGTCCTCACTGTAAGGGCATGCTGGGAGTTGTAGTCCTGCAATATCTAGCGGGTGGGACTTTTTGTGCAATTTTTTTACTTTCATTTTCACAGACACGGTGGGACGAGCGGGTAAGCTTGTCACCCACCCGCACATCTCCCGCTCATGCAACTGTACTACAACTCTCAGCATGTCCTTACTATAAGGACATGATGGGAATTGTAGTTGTGCAGCACGGGGGGAGTGTGTTTGATGGGCGGGCGGATGACAAGCTTGTCACCCACCCGCGCCACATGACTACAACTCCCAGCATGTCTTTACTTTAAGGGCATGCTGAGAGTTGTAGTCATGCAGTGGGAGTAGGTGACAGGCTTGTCACCCACTTTCTCATCTCCCCCAGCCCTGCTGCATGACTACAACTCCCATTATGTCCTTACTGTAAGTGGTGCGGGCGGTAAATGTGCGGATGGGTTACAACAAATGTACTAACCTATTTTCCTTGTTTTTTTTCCTTCTCATTTCAGATCCGTGTATCCTTTGGACTACGATGATGACCAGTGTTTTTTTTTTGTTTTTTTTTTTTATGTTAATAAAATGGTTAAAGGGGTAATCCAGGAATTATTATTTTTTTATATGAAATGGCTCCAGAAAGTTATTTACAAGATTTACTCCTATTAAAAAAAATCTTAATCCTTCCAATAATTATCAGCTGCTGAATTTGAGTTGTTCTTTTCTGTCTGGCAACAGTGCTCTCTGCTGACACCTCTGCTTGTCTCGGGAACTGCACAAAGTAGAAGAGGTTTACTATGGGGATTTGCTTCTAAACTGGACAGTTCCCGAGACACGTGTAATCAGAGAGCACTTAGACAGAAAAGAACAACTCAGCTTCAGCAGCTTATAAGTACTGAAAGGATTAAGATTTTTTTGTAGAAGTAATTTACAAATCTGTTTAACTTTCTGGAGCCAGTTGTTATATATAAAAAAGTTTTTTCCTGGATAACCCCTTTAACGAGGGCTTGGGAGGGAGTGTTTTTTGGAATAAAGGTTTTTTAAACATTTTTTTTTCTTTATTTTTATTTACTTTACAGGCTTAGTAGTGGAAGCTGTCTTATAACAGAGTCCATTACAAAGCCAGGGCTTTGCGTTAGCACCAAATACAGCTAGAGCTAACCCCCAATTATTAGCCTGGTACCCACCACCATAGGCTGGCGTTATTTAGGCTGGGGAGAGCCAGTAACAATGGTCCTCGCCCACCCTGGTACCATCAGGCTGTTGCTGTTTGGTTGGTATTTGGCTGAGAATGAAAATATGGGAAACCCTATGCGTTGTTTTTTCCCCCCCCATAAATAATTAAATAATAAAAGAAAAACGCATAGGGTTCCCTGTATTTTTATTCTCAGCCGGATACCAACCAAACAGCAACAGCCTGATGGTACCAGGGTGGGCGAGGACCATTGTTACTGGCCCTCCCCAGCCTAAATAAAGCCAGCCTGTTACCGCCTAGGCCCCTACACATCTGTGGCGGTGGGTACCGGGGTAATAATTGGGGGTTAGCGCTATCTGTTTTTGGGGCTAACACTAAGCCCCGGCTCTGTAATGGACTCTGTCTATAAGACAGCTTCCACTACTAAACCTGTAAAGTAAAAATAAAAAATAAAAAAACACATTTAAAAAATTTTTATTCCAAAAAATACTCCCCCACAAGCCCTCGTTACAAAATGTTGTTAAAGGGGTTAGCCAGGAAAAAAAACTTTTTTATATATATATCAACTGGCTACAGAAAGTTAAACAGATTTGTAAATTACTTTTATTAAAAAATCTTAATCATTTCAGTAATTATGAGCTGCTGAAGTTGAGTTGTTCTTTTCTGTCTAAGTGCTCTCTGATGACACGTGTCTCGGAAACTGTCCAGAGTAGAAGCAAATCCCCATCGAAAACCTCTTCTACTCTGTGCAGTTCCCGAGAAAAGCAGAGATGTCAGGAGAGAGCACTGTTGCCAGACAGAAAAGAGCAACTCAACTTCAGCAGCTCATAAGTACTGAAAGGATTAAGATTTTTTAATAGAAGTAATTTACAAATCTGTTTAACTTTCTGGAGCCAGTTGATATATATCAAGTTTTTTTTTTAGGCTGCCGAGGGCCAGCTTATCGTCATCCGCAATCATGCCAATTAAGGGTTAGACATCCAAGATCAAAGTTGCTGGAGGCTATTCTCTGTATGTGGTAGAAGTTTTCCAGCTGTATGTTGCAGTATGTTGTTGCCTGTATGTTGCAGCAGCAGGTTGTCAGCTGTTTGTTGCAGCAGGTTGTCAGCTGTTTGTTGCAGCAGGTTGTCAGCTGTTTGTTGCAGCAGGTTTTCAGCTGTATGTTGCAGTATGTTGTTACATGTATGTGGCAACAGGTTGTCAGCTGTTAGTTGCAGCAGGTTGTCAGCTGTTTGTTGCAGCAGGCCGTCAGCTGTTTGTTGCCGCAGGTTGTCAGCTGTTTGTTGCAGCACGTTGTCAGCTGTTTGTTATAGCAGGTTGCAGCTGTTTGTTACAGCAGGTTGTCAGCTGTATGTTGCAGTATGTTGTTACCTGTATGTTGCAGCAGCAGGTTGTCAGCCGTTTGTTGCGGAAGGTTGTCAGCTGTTTGTTGCAGCAGGTTGTCAGCTGTTTTTTTGCAGCAAGTAATAGCTGTTTGTTCCAGCAGGTTGTCAGCTGTATGTTGCAGTATGTTGTTACCTGGATGTTGCAACAGCAGGTTGTCAGCTGTTTGTTGCCGCAGGTTGTCAGCTGTTTGTTGCAGCAGGTTGTCAGCTGTTTTTTGCAGCTGTTTGTTGCAGCAGGTTGTCAGCTGTTTGTTATAGCAGGTTGCAGCAGGTTGTCAGCTGTATGTTGCAGTATGTTGTTACCTGTATGTTGCAGCAGCAGGTTGTCAGCCGTTTGTTGCAGAAGGTTGTCAGCTGTTTGTTGCAGCAGATTGTCAGCTGTATGTTGCAGTATGTTGTTACCTGGATGTTGCAGCAGCAGGTTGTCAGCCGTTTGTTGCAGAAGGTTGTCAGCTGTTTGTTGCAGCAGATTGTCAGCTGTTTTTTTTGCAGCAAGTAGTAGCTGTTTGTTCCAGCAGGTTGTCAGCTGTATGTTGCAGTATGTTGTTACCTGGATGTTGCAGCAGCAGGTTGTCAGCCATTTGTTGCAGCAGGTTGTCAGCCGTTTGTTGCAGCAGGTTGTCAGCCATTTGTTGCAGCAGGTTGTCAGCTGTTTGTTGCAACAGGTTGTCAGCTGTTTTTTGAAGTAGGTTGTCAGCTGTTTGCTCAGTTGAAAGTCAAAGTCTAGCGGTGAGCATAAAATTCCGGGGAAAAATGATCTTCAGTCAGTCTAAAAAAAATAGCGCATGCTGCTATTTAATCTCAAGTCTCATCAATTACAAATCTCAGCAAGGCAACAGGCCATCCTAGTTTACTCTGCACTTCCCTTTACACCAAAGTCTATACTGTGATGGATTTAACAATTTCTGCCTCAGTAAAGATAGTTATCCGTAACCTTGCATCGGTGTCATCATTGTCCCCGCGCTTGGCCCAGGAGAAGCTATCTCAACCTCGGACTGTGTAGGTTAACGGTGCCCTGGCATCACAAACTGATCTATACACACTGCACACAGTTAGTAGTTGTCAAACGTTGTCAGCTATATGTTACAGTAGGTTGTCAGCTCTATATTACAGTGAGTGTTCAGTTGTATGTTACAGTAGGTTGTCAGTTGTTTGTAGCAGCAGGTTGTCAGTTGTATATTACAGCCGGTTGCCAGTTTTATGGTCCAGTAGGTTGTTAGTTATATATAACACTACGATTTTAGTCTTATGTTCCAGCTGACAACCTCTATGACTAACACTGCTCGACTGCTGAACCTGCTCAATTCCTGTACATTTACACTGCGGTGCAGGAAGGGGTTAAACTATAGGTCTATTTTCTGCAGCTCCTGTCTATCTATGCATTCCACTCACTTATTTCCTAATAAATGGATACATTCCACAAATACCTGTGTGTAGAGCAAAGCAGCCCAGATGATATCACAGTATCAGCCCAGCCCATAGAATGTTATGCAATTTGTGAAAATTTGGAAGTCGAAGAAGGTCACAGCCTGGTACAGAAGCAAAAAGTGCGCAGGCAAGAAGTGGAGTCTATGGGAACCAGTCAAGGAACGCTAAGCCTAATGTAAAGAGCAAATCTCCCCTGCCTGGAATTCCTGATAACAGAGAACAATAAATTGCATTCAACAATTCTTAATAAAGAAAACCTTCCGCTAAATGTCTCTTTGTGGGGATCACATAAATTATTTGTCCATATAAACTATCTGTTTATATTAGATAATATATCAGCAAATATTATGATGCAAGAAGTTCCGTATTTTTCACCGTATAAGACGCACTTTTTCTTCCCCAAAACTGGGGGGGAAAAGTCGGTGCGTCTTATACGGCGAATACACCCCTATCGCGGCGGTCCCTGCGGCCATCAACGGCCGGGACCCACGGCTAATACAGGACATCACCGATCGCGGTGATGCCCTGTATTAACCCTTCAGACGCGGCGATCAAAGCTGACCGCCGCGTCTGAAGCGAAAGTGACACTAACCCGGCTGCTCAGTCGGGCTGTTCGGGACCGCTGCGGTGAAATCGTGGCATCCCGAACAGCTTACAGGACACCGGGAGGGACCTTACCTGCCTCCTCGGTGTCTTCTCCGGGCCGGGATCCCCTGCATGGCTGGCGCTCTCCTTCGACGTCATCACGTCACCGCGCACGCCCTCCCGTCATCCAATAGGAGCGGCGTGCGTAGTGACGTGATGACGGCGACGAAGAGTGTGGATCCCGGGGAAGAAGACGTCCAGAGCATCGGGGACACCACGGGGACGCGGCGACAGCGATGGAGCGACATCCAGGGCAGCAGTGACGGGCCTGGAGCGGCGGGGACATGTGAGTATTACCTCCTATCCAGTGGTCTTCAACCTGCGGACCTCCAGATGTCGCAAAACTACAACTCCCAGCATGCCCGGACAGCCGTTGGCTGTCCGGGCATGCTGGGAGTTGTAATTTTGCAGCATCTGGAGTTCCGCAGGTTGAAGATCACTGTTGGGGGCAGAATCTTTTTTTTCTAGATTTTGCACCTTTAAAATTGGGTGCGTCTTATATGCCGATGCGTCCTATAGGGCGAAAAATACGGTAGCTACTTGGAAGGACAGCTCGCAGTCTAACCACAATACTTCTGTCATTGTTATGTTCCCATTCCAGTCAACACTGTGAGGATAAAGCTCATAAGGTCTTGCAGCTTTAGCCAATCATAGCTCATCTCACACTGAACTGCTCTGGGCGGTTTGTAGCAGAGTGAGGGAGGAAGTTCTCCCCTGTATGGCTTCAGATGATGTTACGCCAGCTGGGGAACGCCCCTTCCAAGTCTGTGAATCTGACTGAGCAGAAAATACAGAGCAATATCAAGGTAGAAAACTAAAAAATAATAAAAATAAAGGCAGGGGGTGGATAATCATGATGGGGGAAGTGAACTGGGAGGTTTATAAAATTTATCAAGATCATGACTAGTGTTGAGCGCGAATGTTCGAAATGCTAATTTTTACTGCGAATATCGGCACTTCGCAATTTTGCAAATATTTAGAATATAGCGCTATATATTCGTAATTATGAATATTTATTTTTCTTTACAGTACACATCACAAAAATGATGTGTACTGTGTAAAAAAAAAAAAAATAAAAGTGATCATCCCAAAAATTTCGTATATGCGAATATGCAAATATTCACGAATATCGGCACTTCCAGAGGACACTGATCCCTCCCTTCTTTTAGCTTTAGATAGGGTAGGTTAGTTTAGCAGATAGGTTCTAGTGTAGGGTATAGTGTTAGTTGAATGATATAATCGCGCATGCGCACTATGGCCCTCATTTACTATTGCAAACCTGATTGTGCACCAGATTTTGTCGCATTCTGTCTGCAGATTTTGCGCCAGAATTTGCGCCAGAATTGAAAAAAGCCTGACTAACTCTCCATCTTGCTAAGAAAACCCGAATAAGAGGCGTGGCTGCTGGGCAAGGGGGCGTGGTCTCCGAAAAGGGGCGTGTTCCCGACATTTTCACAAAAAAATAAATAAAACATATTTACTAAGGTTTCCACATAAAATGTGGTGGATTTGAGCCGAGGGAAACCCGACAGATCAGAGCAGGTGTAAAAAAAGGAAAGTGTAGGGAAAGTGGAAAATGTAGGGAAACCTTAGTAAATACCGTGGAAAATAAATTGTAGGGAATTAAAACTCACAAAGAAACCTACACAACACTCTTAGTAAATAAGGGACTGTATGTATTTTATTACGATTTTTGCATGGGAAAAAAAAGTGAACGAGAATAGCGAATATGCGAGTTTCGTGAACATAGGACGACTATTCCTTTGGCTGTCGGGGCATGCAGGGAGTTGTAGTTTTGCAACAGCTGGAGACACTCTGTTTGGAAAACACTGCTTTAAAGGGATGGTGACCAAATATTCCTTTGGAAGGACAGCTTGCAATCTAACCCCAATGCTTCTTTCTCTTTTAACCCTTTAGCAACCTCCTTCAGGTAACAAGCCATATATCTGAGTGCCCATCACATGACCAGGACAGGAGTTCTATTCACTGAAGGTAATCAATAGTGATTCCTATTGGATGACAGCAAGCAGAGGACTGTGAAGAATCAATATATAAAGTATTTTGGAATAGTAGTAGTATAACACTGTAGCTCTGTAGATGTGAACCATTTTGGGACTTGTTCACATACATATTTAATGCATTGATTTATTTTGCCGGTCTTTTTTCCACATGAAAAGCGCCCGTGTAAAACCAGTTCCATCGGTCATGGCCGCCGCCACGTGGGGTGTAGTAATCTGACAACTTCCTCTCACTATTTCATAACGCACAATTAATCGTCATTGACTGGCACGGCAGGCTTTACTATCACAGTAGCTAATGGAAGCGAATGGGACAGCGCCATCTAGTGGTGGAGACATGTGTAGACTGTTATCGTTGATGGTATTACCAGGTAACAGCGCTGCATGACTGATCGAATGTGAACGTCTCATGTGTCGGTGACCTATTATACCCACCGGCTCTGCTTCATATCAGCCATGTTTCTTGTTACGAGCCGTGCACCCGTGTGTCCATCACATGACAAGGGCAAATTTATATCCACTGAAAAAAATATATATATAAAAGTTCTTATGAAAATACAGTAAGGAGAGATTTTAAAGTTTTACTGTTATTAAAAAAAAAATTAAAAAAACATATGACATGTAACAAGTTTCAATTGGTCGGGGTCTTAGTGCTGGGACCCTAACCGATCGCTACATACAGCAGGGAGAAGCATGCTCCAGCGCGTTTCACTCCCCAGCTGCATTGCAGGAGACGGCTCCATAGACTTCTATGAATCCTGACTCCTCCAAGGAGATGGACTGAAGTGCGCTGCTATACACTTCTCCTGGCTATATCTAACGATCGGTGGGGGTCTCAGCACGAAGACCCCGTCCAGTCCAAATTTTGGACGTGTCAAATTTTTTTGGGAAATAACAGCAACACTTTAAAACCATAAGAAATTATTGCAAAAGTATAGTAGATTGGAAAAATGTAAAGCTTACTATTATACAAAATATAGCCTTTATTTGCAGAAACTGTAAATACCCTGTTAAAGGGATACGCTGGCCAATTTTCTTTTTGGGTGCACACATAGGGGGACATTTGTTATAGGGTTACCCCGGTAGATTTTATTTATATTTTATTTTTTTTCATATCAACTGGTGCCAGAAAGTTTTACAGATTTGTAAATTACTTCTGTATAATAATCTTAATCCTTCCAGTACTTATCAGCTGCTGTATGCTCTAGAGGAAGTTGTGTAGTTCTTTCCAGTCTAACCACAGTGCTCTCTGCTGACACCTCTGTCCATGTCAGGAACTGTCCGGAGCAGGAGAGGTTTGCTATGGGGATTTGCATCTACTCTGGACAGTTTCTGACACAGACAGAGGTGGCAGCAGAGAGCCCTGTGGTCAGACTGGAAAGAACTACACAACTTCCTCTGGAGCATACAGCATCTGATAAGTACTGGAAGGGTTAAGATTTGCAAATCTGTAGAATTTACTGGCACCCGTTTGGGGTGTCCCGGAACAGGACCTGGTCCTGTCCCTTTGTCTAGAGTCCCCACAGCCAGAGTGCCTCCATGACAATAGGGCTCTCCCTTAGGACTAACCCCTAGTCGCCTCATGTAAATGTTATTTAATGCATAAATAAATATATATTTAATATGTTATATAGGAATACCTCTGTATAGGACCTTGGAGGTCACGTGCCTTTAATTAATTGTATTGTGGTTCAAGGACCTTTGGGTCATGTGATACCCAGAGTTCACTGGGTCCGGACTGACAGGTTCTGCTGACCAATGAGCTTTGTCCCACCCCCTTAATATATAAGGGGCTGCTGCCACTAAATTCACGCTCTTAGTTCCGGATTATCAGAGAAGCTCAATCATCTCAGCACAATCATCAATTCAAGCTAGGCCCAAAGCCTAGGAATCCGCAGCCACTAAACGTGAGTTACTCAAAGCTCAAACTACTGAATCCTGTGTGACTACTAGAAACTCAAATCTCCTAAAAAATAGTAGCACAGTGGCTAGCACCAAAACTCATTGATCCGGAGTCCCAGCAAACCTGTGAGGAACCTGTATCCCGGTTCTCTCGTAAAAGACTGGGTTGTTACATGCCGTTGCATAAAATATACAGTAAAATTACTTCAAGTTTACTGTGGACATTCCGTCATTTCTCCCTGCCGTTTGTGGGACGGTTGGCGGTAGGCCCCTAGTCGCCTCATCCCTCTAATTTTATAATGTTTATATGTACATATTTAATAGTGTTTATATTTAATATAATGCATATTAGTACTTACCTTTGTAGCATCGCAGGACCTTCGGTCATGTGAATGTGTTGATTCCTCCATGGTATGTTGGGGGACCTTTGGAGGCCCTTGGGTCACATGTTTACCCATAACTGTATGTAAGGATGATTGACAGAAGTATTGGACCAATCAGCTTTAGTCCAGCCCCTGCCCATATAAGGGAGTTGTAGCCAATTATGGCTCTCTTGGGTTGCTGCTCTCGTGGAGGACGGATCTGAGCAACTTTCAAAGACAAGCTAGGCCAGAAAACCTGCCGGCCTCAGCCTAAACTAAACCATGAGTTCTAAGCTAAATCCCAGCTAAAGCTAGCGTCACTACTGGACCGCAACTAAATCCCCTAAATCCAGTGGAACAGCACATATCAGTCTAAGGATTCTAAATTGCTTAAGGTCCCAACCACTGTCAATCTCTAAGAGACTTTACCTGTATAGAGACTGTCTCGTTTATGAAGCTTGCATAAAATCTTCAGTAAAAGTTCCAACTGTTTTCAGCAAACTCTCCGGTTGTGGACATTCAATTATTCTATACCTCCCTATCGCTCTTGGGAAGGGTGGCGGTAGGACAAGCATTGCAGAGGAGCCCTCACCCTGGCGTCACGAATAGAAAGGGTTAATCAGACACCCTTTAATTACTGCACAGCTAAACCCCATATATCCTACACCCCCAGGCTATCACAGCACCCTGGCGTCACGACAATTAAGGGTTAATACCACCATACCCTACACTATCACCTGCACCACCCAGTCACCACAAGTTGATATGAAAACATTTGTTTTCCATCAAGGTACCCATTTAAGTTTTTCCAAATGGTCTTTTGCATAAAATCATTCTTTACAGATCCCAACAAATGCTGAAAAGGAGTGCGCCAGATTGGCTGGTAAGTATCATTTACATATTGCTACTTTTCTTTATCACTGCTTTCCATAGGGAGAAAGCAGTACCAGACACAACCTGTAAACAATAGTGGCGCTGTTTCTTGGGGGAAAAAAAACAAACAAGCAAACAAAACATGTTTGTCTAATTTCATACAGCAGTTTCTGCTGTATGTTTATAGCACAAGTTGGGAAGGGGTTAACTTATGACATTCTTTTAATATTGTGGACCCGGCGCAATCTGCGCTATACCATATTTAGCGTCCTAAAAAATATATGTATATATATATCAGTCTGGTCGCGCTGCACTTCAATGGGATGACGGGATTTCTGGGTAATTTTGTGTGAAACAAACTCCTGGCGTCAAAATAAATGCTGCAATTAAAACGCGATGAAGGATTGGCGGCGAAAAATTAATTCTCTGCAAAACTGATTTCGGAATGAATGAGGAGATGAATTATTGAGGAGCCGTTAATTATTAATAACCAGAGATTTTCTGCTTTTCTACATGTCCCTTAATTAAACCCCATTAACGAAGATCATTCGCCAGAATCTCACGGGGTGGGGGGGTTGTTGTAATCCAGCTTTCCCTGGCTCCTGAAGAGCCAATTTGCCTTGTCTTGCAGAAATGCATCCCCTGTTCCCATATTGCTGCATTACTAGGCCGATCTGCTCTTCTGGACACTCAGAAAGCTAGGTGAAATCCCCAATGGGTAATGGTAGCTTTCTAATACTCCTGCATGGCACACAAAGCGCAGTAAATGTTCACACAGTAGAGAAAGAGATGATCGGTAGTGTTGAGCACGAATATTCGTAATATCGGCACTTCGCGATTTCGCGAATATTTAGAATATAGTGCTATATATTCGTAATTTTTTTTGTTCACATGCAAATTTTATGCAAATTTTCGTTTTTTTGTTTTTTTCACATGCAAATTTTTATGTGCATTTTCATGCAAATTTTCGCACGGAAAACAAAGTGATTGAGCATAGCGAATATGTGAATTTCGAGAACATAGGTCGAATAATCGTCAATATATTCGCAAAATATCGCAAATTTGAATATGGCCCCTGCTGCTCATCACTAATGATCAGCACTGCTTGTTCCATATACTTTAAAGGGGTGCTCCACTGAAAAAAAATATGCTTTAAATCAACTGGTAGCAGAAAGTTAAACAGATTTGTTAAATACTTCTATTAAAAAAAAATACACAGGAAGTTCTTTTCTTTTTGAAGTTCCTTTCTGTCTGACCACAGTGCTCTCTGCTGACACCTCTGTCCATTTTAGGAACTGTCCAGAGTAGGAGTAAATAAATCCCCATAGCAAACCTCTCCTGCTCTGGACAGTTCCTGACATGGACAGAGGTGTCAGCAGAGAGCACTGTGGTCAGGCAGAAAGGAAATTCAAAAAGAAAATAACTCCATGTGGATCATAACAGCAGCTGTTAAATACTGGAAGGATTAAGAATTTTTAACCCCTTAAATGGATACTCTCATTAAAATAATTTTTTTTTTATTAAATAGTTTATGCCTAAATAAATATCTTTGTAATAAATGTTAATTTAAAAAAAAATCTTGTTTTCACAGTTTATTTTACCTTTGAAAACCTGGCCACTAGGTGTCACCCTATGTGGTCCAGGAAACATTCCCCCCCCCCCACCCCCCCTCACGCAGGGCACGTTCGGACTACTGCTGGCCGGGCAACGTGGTCCAGCGTGGTCCTAAATGCTCGTCCTCAGCTCGCTCTCTGCCTGTATATGAAACAGGCAGAGAGTGAGCACAGTGCTCGTGCACGCGCGGCGCGCGTTATTTAAATATCCCCACCCCCTGCATCTCCCTCTTCTCCATTGAGCTTGTGCACGCGCGACGCCTGTAATTAAAATTTCCCCGAATACAGGGATAGATGTAGTCAGTGTCAGGGACAGATGGGGAGGGGAATTAGGGAAAGTTTAGTTAATGATAGCTACTCTTTAAGGACTTAGCGTTTTTCCGTTTTTGCATTTTCCTTTTTTTCCTCATCCCCTTCTAAAAATCATAACGCTTTCAATTTTACACATAAAATTCCATATTATGGCGTATTTTTTGCGCCACCAATTCTACTTTGCAGTGACATTAGTCATTTTACCAAAATATCCACGGGAAATGGAAATAAAATTCATTGTGCGACAAAATTGAAGAAAAAAAATGTCATTTTGTAACTTTTGGGGGCTTCCGTTTCTACGCAGTACATTTTTCGGTAAAATTGACACCTTCTTTTTATTCTTTAGGTCCATACGGTTAAAATGATCCCCTACTTATATAGGTTTGATTTTGTCGTACTTCTGAAAAAAATCATAACTACATGCAGGAAAATTTATACGTTTAAAATTGTCATCTTCTGACCTCTATAACTTTTTTATTTTTCTGTATACGGACCGGTATGAGGGCTTATTTTTTGCGTCGTGATCTGAAGTTTTTATCGGTACCATTTTTGCATTGATCTGACTTTTTATCGCTTTTTATTCATTATTTTATGATCTAAAAAGTGACCAAAAATACGCTCATTTGGATTTTTTTTTGCGCGTACGCTATTGACCGTGCAGTTTAATTAACGATATATTTTTTATAGTTTGGACGTTTCCGCACGCGGCGATATCACATATGTTTATTTTTATTTACACAGTTTTTTTTTTCACTTTTTTTTTTTTTGTGTTATCGCTCCCATAGGGACCTATAACACTGTACACACTGATCTTTTACACTGATCCCTGCAAAGTCATAGCTTTGCATGGATCAGCATTCTAGGGGCTCGATTGCTCAAGCCTATAGCTCGGGCTTGGAGCAATCAAACGCCGATCGGACGTGACAGAGTAAGGTAAGAGGACCTCCGCTCGCGTCCAAGCTGATCGGGACATCGCGATTTTATCGTGATAGTCCCGATCAGCCCGACTGAGCTGCCGGGGAGCTTTTACTTTCATTTTGGACGTGGCAATCAACTTTGATCGCCATGTCTGAAGGGTTAATAGCATGCGGCACAACGTTCTGTGCCGCGCGCTATTAGCCAGGGTCCCGGCTATCATTAGCAGCCGGGACCGACCCGGTGTGATGCGGGGTCACGACGTGACCCCGTTTTAACCACCGGGACCGGGCACAGGGTGTACAGGTACGCCCTGCGTCCTTAAGAGGTTAAGAGAAGTAATTTACAAATCTGATGAACTTCTTGGCACCAGTTGATTAAATAAAATGTTTTCCAGTGGAGTACCCCTTTAACTCCTCACTACATTACACGCAGCCGGTGTCCAAATGACGCATGTGGTGCTCAACTCTCTCTCAAAGTCCACAATAATCCAGCACAACAGAAAATAGGTATGAAAGAGCGCGACTCACCAGTCTTGCAAATCAGCAGCGGCTTTTATTATACGTACAAAAAAGATGCAGGTATACGGCAAACATATCGCCTCACGAGGCGGACGCCAGTGTGCGCCACATAGGAGCTAGGTTACAATTGTTTCACGCATGTGCGTTCAACAGACCATCTCACCTGTCCAGAGGACGCCAGTTAAAGGGGTGCTCCGGTGAAAACCTTTTTTCTTTTAAATCAACTGGTGGCAGAAAGTTAAACAGATTTGTAATTTACTTCTGTTAAAAAATCTTAATCCTTCCTGTACTTATTAGCTGCTGAATACTACAGAGGAAATTCTTTTCTTTTTGGAATTCTCTCTGATGACATCACGAGCACAGTGCTCTTTGCTGATGTCATTATAATAATAATAAGTCTTTATTTATTGTTGTCCTTAGTGGGATTTGAACCCAAGGCCCCAGCTCTGCAAGGCAGCAGTGCTAACCACTGAGCCACCATGCTGCCCTTAGCATATATCTGCTATGCACGGTTGCTAAAATGAACAGAGATGTCAGCAGAGAGCACTGTGCTCGTGATGTCATCAGTGTTCCAAAAAGAAAGGAATTTCCTCTGTAGCATTCAGCAGCTAATAAGTACTGGAAGGATTAAGATTTTTTAATAGAAGTAATTTACAAATATGTTTAACTTTCTGGCACCAGTTGATTTAAAAGAAAAAAGGTTTTCACCGGAGTACCCCTTTAAGTAACGATACTTCTCGTGACGTCGGGCACAGGGGAGGTGCTCCAAGGTAAGTGTATTAAAAACATACAAAATGGTTAAAATACAAAACAACGTAGACATTCAATGATCAGAGAGACCCCTAAATCTATCCTGTCGTTTATACCGGTTTTTCTTGAGCGTTAGTTTTCAGGATCCATTTAGCCTCAATTTCTCTCAGTATCTTAATATTATCTTTACCTTTCTCTGGAATTAAAGGGATACTCCGCCCCTAGACATCTTATCCCCTATCCAAAGGATAGGGGATAAGATGTCAGATCGTGGGGGTCCCGCTGTTGGGGACCCCCGGGGATATCGGCTGCAGGACCCACCTGTTGCGGCTTCCGGCAGCGCTGGAATCTCTCATCCTAACGCCTCGCGACCACGGTGACGTGAGATCGTGATGTCACGACCTCGCCCCGTGTGACGTCACGCCCCGCCCCCTCAATGCAAGTCTATGGGAGGGGGCGTGACGGCTGTCATGCCCCCTCACATAGACTTGCATTGAGGGGCGTGCGTGATGTCACACGGGGGCGGAGTCGTGACGTCACAATCTCACGTCACCGTGGTCGGGAGCCGAAGCCTCTAGCGTTTCCGGAAGCCGCAACAGGTGTGTCCTGCAGCCGAGATCCCGGGCATCCCCAGCGGCGGGACCCCTGCGATCTGACATCTTATCCCGTAAGATGTCTAGGGGCGGAGTACCCCTTTAACCTCTTGATTCCCACACATTTGTGTCGCCTCCATATGCACTTCTCACATGCTCTATAAGGGAGGGGGGGTGTGACCCCTTTCTGCAACGTATAGACCATATATGTTCTTGGAAACGGGTATTTAATGCCCGAACTGTACTTCCAATGTAGAAGCGACACGAGTTATGGTGGATACTACGTTACTCGTTTACAGCAGATAAACTCAGTGATTTCCGTAGAGTGACCTCCTAACTGTATGTTTTTTCTTGCAATAAACTGTGTACACCACTTGCATCGGCCACATTTGAAATTTCCCTTTGGCGCTGTTTACTCAAGACAATTGTTCCTTTAAAAGGGTACTCCTGTAGAAACCTTTTATTTATTTTTAAATCATCTGGTGCCAGAAAGTTAAACAGATTTGTAAATTACTTCTATTAAAAAATCTTATTCCTTCCAGTACTTTTTAGGGGCTGTATACTACAGAGGAAATGCTTTTCTTTTTGGATTTCTCTTCTGTCACGGCCACAGTGCTCTCTGCTGACCTCTGCTGTCCATTTTAGGAACTGCCCAGAGCAGCATATGTTTGCTATGAGGATTTTCTCCTGCTCTGGACCGTTCCTAAAATGGACAGCAGAGGTCAGCAGAGAGCACTGTGGCCGTGACAAAAGAGAAATTCAAAAAGAAAAACCTTTCCTCTGTAGTATACAGCCCCTAAAAAGTACTAGAAGGTTAAAAAAAATTTTTATAGAAGCAATTTACAAATCTGTTTAACTTTCTGGCACCAGTTGATTTAAAATAAAAAAAAGTTCCCCTTTAAACGTTGCCACTGGTTTTTGTAATCTAATGTTGCCTATCGTAGGATCTGTCTCCATTAGACTCCAATTAGATTGGATAGAATGTTTTATTGCTTCAGCCATGGGGCAGAATTTAAAGGGGTACTCCACTGCTCAGCATTTGGAACAAACTGTTTCGAACGCTAGAGCCGGCGCCGGGAGCTTGTGCCCCTTTAAACGTAAAGGCAAACTGTCTATTCTCATCCGATTTGTAATTTTCTGCGTTTTTTAAATATTTTTTTTTTTTTTTGGAGCAGTTTATTTCTGTCAGTTTTTCTGCTTTTTTCAAAGCTACATTCAAGACATCCGGGGGATAACCTCAACATCGCAGCCACTGTGTGAGGTCGTGAGCCATAGCGGAAAAATGTTCGTAAGAGCTGTTTATCCGGCGCAGTCTCAGGTGGTGCCCGTAAGGGATGGCAGTCTTTGTATGTGCAGGGTGGTAGCTGGAGACATTTTTTTAAAATAATTAGAAGCTGTAATTCTTCTGAAGCGATAAAACATTCAATCTAATTGGATTCTAATAGAGAGAGATCCTACGATAGGCAACATCAGATTACAAAAACCAGTGGTAGCGTTTAAAAGCATTTCCTCTGTTGTATACAGCCGCTAAAAAGTACTGGAAGGATTAAGATTTTTTAATAGACGTAATTTACAAGTTTAAAAGAACTAAAAATCGGAAAGATGAGTTAGTTACTAGTAAGTTGTTTTTTAAAAAAAAAAAAAAAAAAGAATTGTCTTGACAAAACAGGGAAATTTCAAATGTGGCCGATGCAAGTGGTGTACACAGTTTATTGCAATAAAAAACATACAGTTAGGAGGTCACTCTACGGAAATCACTGAGTTTATCTGCTATAAAATGAGTAACGTAGTATACACCATAACTCGTGTCACTTCTACATTGGAAGAAATTTTGCTGCAGGAATTCCATTTAAAGTGGTACTCCGGTGGAAATCTTTTTTTAATTTTTTTATTTTTTTTAATCAACTGGTGCCAGAAAGTTAAATAGATTTGTAAATTACTTCTATTAAAAATCTTAATCCTTCCAGTACTTTTTAGTGGCTGTATACTACAGAGGAAACACTTTTCTTTTTGGATTTCTCTTTTGTCACCACCACAGTGCTCCTCTCTGCTGACCTCTGCTGTCCATTTTAGGAACTGTCCAGAGCAGGAGAAAATCCCCATAGCAAACATATGCTGCTCTGGACAGTTCCTAAAATGGACAGCAGAGGTCAGAAGAAGTGGTTGTGACAGAAGAGAAATCCAAAAAGAAAAGTGTTTTCTCTGTTGTATACAGCCGCTAAAAAGTACTGGAAGGATTAAGATTTTTTTAATAGATGTAATTTAGAAATTTGTTTAACTTTCTGGCACCACTTGATATAAAAAAAAAATAAAGTTTTCCACGGGAGTACCACTTTACGTGAATTGGCTATAAATTCATGCAGAATTTTGGAATTCCATGCAGAATTCAGTGTTGAAATTCTGCCATGTAAACACAGCCTTTTGCTTCCAGTTTAGTGTCATAGCACAGTCTGCACAGGAGGCTCTATGTCCTATATTTTCCCCCTGACAAAGGCCATAGGACTTGTCAACATATTAACGCTCCCTCCGGGGGACCATGTGACACCATTCACACTGCTCTAGCATCTCTTGAAAAGGTCCTGCACACTTGTCACGTTACTATATACCGCATATACTCGAGTATAAGCCGACCCGAATATAAGCCGAGGCCCATAATTTTACCCCAAAAACCCAGGAAAAGTTATTGATTCGACTATAAGCCTAGGGTGGGAAATACATCATCCCCCATGTAATCATCCAGACCCCCGTCATCATCCCCCCCCCTTCATCATCACCGCCTGTCAATCCCTTCATCAGTGGTCTTCAACCTGCGGACCTCCAGATGTTGCAAAACTACAACTCCCATCATGCCCGGACAGCCATCGGCTGCAGAGACTGTCCGGTGGGGAGGGTTAGTCCATTTTCACCGGGGGGGGGGGCCTCTTCTCCTCGCTTCGGGCCCGGCCCTGGACTAGTGACGTTGCCTTGACGACGACGCACAGGGACGTTGCGCATGAACGTCCCTGTGCGTCGTCGTCAAGGCAACGTCACTAGTCCGGGGCCGGGCCCGAAGTGCGGAGAAGAGGCCCACCCCGGTGAAAATGGACAGCCCGCAATGACTAACCCCCTGCAGCACAGATGGCCCTGACCAGCTCTCCCTAACTTCCCACCGAGGGGAGGTGAGTAGAAAACTAAAGGGGGGGGAGGGGGCTGGATGATGATGAAGGCCACAGTGGTCTTCAACCTGCGGACCTCCAGATGTTTCAAAACTACAACTCCCAGCATGCCCGGACAGCCGATGGCTGTCCGGGCATGCTGGGAGTTGTAGTTTTGCAACATCTGGAGGTCCGCAGGTTGAAGACCACTGATGAAGGGATTGACAGGCGGAGAGTTCACTCGAGTATAAGCCGAGGGGGGAGTTTTCAGCACGAAAAATCGTGCTGAAAAACTCGGCTTATACTCGAGTATATACGGTAGTTATAGAAGAGGTTTATACCAAATGAATGTACCAGAACCTCTGTTCGCACTTACACAGTCCTCATTCCTGTAGGTTGTCTGGGTTCTATCCTATATAATCTCTGGGCTAGCCCTACATGTACAGTCCTACAGGAACAGCGTCTGGGACCTCCTGAGGTTCTCCTGTGACTGTGTGAACACGACCCCTCACATCACTAGACACCTCACTCACGTCCGTCTGTCTTCACACCATACCATGTCCTCATTTGCGCCATGCTCGCTGCGATGGGCACGCCTGCTCACTGTAAGGACCGTGTAAGTGCGAGAATACGCAACATTTCCTTACAATCCCTGCAGCACATTGCACACAATGAAGCCCAGCAACATTCTTACTCTGTTTCCATAACACCGTCCTCTTCACAGCACCGCAACGGATGAAACGTTTATCACCAACATGGCATTCATATAGATTTTTCCACAACCATTTCTCACATGCCCCTTAACTTTGTAGGTGACTCTCTTGGTATGCTGCTGTGGTGGCCCAGTGCAGGAGTTGTACCCCTGTACCCTTGCTGCCCTGTCGGACAGCCTCCCTTTAATATCCCCTGGGCCCCCCTTGCATCGGCCCCATGTACATACATTTATTATGTAGTAGGCTGTATAATGCGTTGTCACTTTAAAACTGTTAACAAGTGAGTTATCATGTGATTGTTACCCAGGAGGTATCAGTGAGCAGGTGACTTAAGGGTGACCAATGGGACCCCCCAGAGCCTCCCCCATATAAGCCCTGGGTGGGGCCTCTGATCTCTTAGGGGGAGATTTATCAAAAGCTGTGCAGAGGAAGAGTGGTGCAGTTGCCCATTGCAACCAATCAGATTGCTTCTTTCATTTTCCACAGGCCTCTAAAGAGGCCTGTGGAAAATGAAAGAAGCGATCTGATTGGTTGCAATGGGCAACTGCACCACTCTTCCTCTGCACAGGTTTTGATAAATCTCCCCCTTAGTCTTTGCTGAGATCCAAGTCGTGCCTAAGTGTGTGTCCAGAGTCATAGGAGCCTCAAGTCCAGTCTGCAGCCACAAGCTACCAACCTGCAAGTAACCACAGTCACAGCATTGTCAGTCACAAGTCAGTCAAGTCAAAGTCATCTGTCTAGTCAACGTGGCCTGCACTAAATTGTCCACATCTACTACAAGTCCCAGCAAGCCCTTAAAGGACATCTGCAGCATGATTAACACTTATCCCCTATCCACAGGATAGGGGATAAGTGTTTGATCGCAGGGGGTCCGACCACTGGGACCCCCTGTGATCTCCTGTACGGGGCCGCGGCTGTCCCGTGCAGGGAGCGTGCCGGCCACAGCATGACGTTGCAGCCGGCACGCCTCCTCCATACATCTCTATGGGAGAGGCGGGGAGGCAGCGTTCGTGCCTCCCCGTCTCCTCCATAGAACTGTATGGGGACAGGGAGGAGACGGGGCGTCACTGTCGACCTCTAGGTCGACGCTATGCGCCTTAGCGCTCACCATGAGCGCTAATAGCGGCGCCCCGTTAGGGAGATCGCAGGGGGTCCCAGCGGTCGGACCCCCCACAATCAAACACTTATCCCCCTGTGGATAGGGGATAAGTGTCATACCGCTGCAGTTGTCTTTTAAGGTCTCTGAAGTCACTGGTCACCTCCTTGGGCCCTGGCTGAACTGTATAGACTTTACAATCTGTCTGCCCTAAGTAAAGCTACCGTTGTCCGTAACTTGGTGTTGGAGTCATTATTGCCCCCGTGCCTAACACAGGATCCAGCGGTATACCTTTCAGGTGGTATTGAGGATAAACCACGCCCTGGCATCATGAATACAAGGGGTTAATGGCATTTGCCCCCTAGGGTAATTCCATCTGCCCTTTGCATCACATCCCATACCACACTGCACACTCCCCAGATGTATACTGCACACTCCCTGGCTGTATACTGCACACTCACCCGCTGTATACCGCACACTCACTGGCTGTATACTACACACTCACCGGCTGTATACTGCACACTCACTGGCTGTATACCGCACACTCACCCACTGTATACTGCACACTCACCCGCTGTATAGTGCACACTCACTGGCTGTATACCGCACACTCACCCGCTGTATACTGCACACTCACCCGCTGTATACTGCACACTCCCCCGCTGTATACCGCACCCCCCCCCAGATGTATACTGCACACTCCCCGGCTGTATACTGCACACTCCCTGGCTGTATACCGCACACTCACCCGCTGTATACTGCACACTCACTGGCTGTATACTACACTCTCACCGGCTGTATACTGCACACTCCCCGGCTGTATACTGCACACTCCCTGGCTGTATACTACATTCTCACCGGCTGTATACTACACTCTCACCGGCTGTATACTACACTCTCACCAGCTGTATACTACACTCTCACCGGCTGTATACTGCACACTCCCTGGCTGTATACTACATTCTCACCGGCTGTATACTACACTCTCCCCGGCTGTATACTACACTCTTACCGGCTGTATACTACACTCTCATCGGCTGTATACTGCACTCTCACCGGCTGTATACTGCACACTCACCGACTGTAAACCGTACAGTCCCCGGCTTTATACCGTGCACTGCATCCGCTCACACACTGGCTGTATACCGCACACTCACCGGCTGTATACTTCACATTCACCGGCTGTATACTACTATCTCACCGTATACTGAACATCGGCTCACACACCTTTTTAACACCCACAGAAGCGGCAGACATTTGGTAGCCTCACCTGAGACATCAACAGTAGCATATTTCTCTTCCTGGCTGACAACCACAGAACATGCATCACATGCAATACACTGTTCAACCATGACCTCTAGGGGCATACTTGAGATGATCCCCTCTACTGCTTTGGTTGTAGTTTGCTCGCACAGCTGGGTGACATCACTGCTGTCACATGACTGTTGTGTAACACTTTTTTTTACCAGATATCATTGCATTTCGCACATTGTTTTCATTTCGTTTATTAGACTTTTTAAACCCATTCTGAACAGTCTGAACAGCTTCCTCAGATATCAGGATGGTTTCACCACCCTCAGGATTTCTGGCCTCTATTTGGACCTGTCTTGGTCACAGTTCACACAGCCAATCAGGTAGACACCGCTCACCATCACCTTAGGGACTTTTGAGTACAATTCTTCTGGTATCTCCCCTTTTGGTAGTTACCCAGCACACTTTACAGGGGTATTTTCCCAGGAGAAGGTATTGGTATTATCTGGAACATTCTCCCCCTTCCACAAGTGTCGGAAATAAGGAAAGTCTCTGCCAAGTATGAACTCTACCTCAAGCTCTGCTCACACTTCAAGCACAAGACGAGAGGTAAAGTCCCAAAACATGTTTAAAAGTCAATAAGAACTGTCTTACGAGGCTCTGGTGGGGTCTTCACAAATAGCATAAAGACCCTTTACACCTCTTGACGACAGTCCAGTTTGACCAACAGTGAATTCCACCCACCAACAATATTCAGGTTTTCTCTTTTAAAGGGGTACTCCGCTGGAAAACATTTTGTTTTAAATCAACTGGTTCCAGAAAGTTAAACAGATTTATAATTTACTTCTATTTAAAAATCTTAATCCTTCCAGTACTTATCAGCTTCTGTATACTACAGAGGAAGTTATTTTCTTTTTGAATTTCCTTTCTGTCTGACCACAGTGCTCTCTGCTGACACCTAGCTGACTGTCCGTATCAGGAACTGTCCGGAGCAGGATAGGTTTGCAATGGGATTGCTTCTACTCTGTACAGTTCCTAAAATGGACAGAGGTGTCAGCAGAGAGCACTGTGGTCAGGCTGAAAAGAAATTAAAAAAATAAAAGAACTTCCTGTGGAGCATACAGCAGCTGATAAGTACTGGAAGGATTAAGATTGTTACACAGAATTAATTTACAAATCTGTTTAACTTTCTAGCACCAGTTGATAAAAAATAAATAAATAATGTTTTCCAGTGGAGTACCCCTTTAACTTCTCTGCCCTCCTGACCAGTACACACACATCCACTTTTTTGCACCTTCCATGTGACTCTTTGTGGTTTACAGTAGTGCCTTTAGCAACAACATCATGGTGCCTCAACAACTTTGCATCTCTGAGATTATACTCCTTCCATTACAGGGGTACTCAGAATGCTGCGGGCCAAAGTCCGTGATTGTGACATCACGACCACACCCCCTAGGGATGTCATACTACGCCCCCTCCATTCATGTCTATAGGAGGGGGCGTGTCTGCTGACACGCCCCCTCCCATAGACATGAAAGCAGGGGGTGTGGCCGTGACGTCACCACCATTGCCATAGGAAACAAAACAAATGTCGGGTGCTTCAGGAGACTGCGGGGTGCCACAGCAGCGGGTCTCCCACGATCAGACATCTTATCCCCTTTCCTTTGGATAGGGGATAAGATGTCTAGCAGCTGTGTATCCCTTTCAAGAACAACGTCAGATGGCTGCGGCTAAGGTTGTTTTTCCCCAACAATCACCAGAGAGGAACAATAGGTGATGTCGCACTCCAATGGGTTTCCCACCTATAGCAGGCTCTTCACAGGAACCCTTGGCCTTTTGGGATTCTCAAGCCGAGCAGATCCAAAATGATCATGTGACACCTTATCAACAATAATTTCTTCCCCGCCATAAGGGCCAAAACAGGGGAAAGTCTCTTCCGTGTATCACATTGTGCATTAGTGGTTTAACCTCAACACTTTGTGACAAACTACCCCACAATGAGTCTCTATTGGGACCACAGAAGTAGGTGTGGTGTCCCGGTACCGGATTGCATCCGTTACCTTGTGGTGAGGTCCTGTGGTGAGGTCCCCAAAGTCAGAGTCCCTAGGTACCAGTGGGATCCTCTTCTATAGTTAGCCCCTAGTCACCCCTTTAATAATTAAAATTATTCAAATTCTAATTGTCTATATGTATATAAAGTGTACTTACCTTGTTGTAGTGTCGCAGGACCTGCGGTCACGTGATGCATTCCAGAACTCTATGGTTTTTACTCAAGGACCTTTGGAGGTAGTCAGGTGATCACCCACCATGCTTTGTAACGGTGAGTGACAGCTGACATGGACCAATCCAAAACGGCCCTGCCCCTGCCCATATAAGGGAGCGGCGGCCATTAATCTCTCTCTTTCCTCGTGGGCTGCTGATGAGGACGGATCTGCGCAGCTGTCATCGGCAACCACTAGGCCAAAGCCATGCGGCAACGGCCATCATTCCAAAACTGAGAGTTACTTCAATTCCCTAATACTCCGCAAGATCACTGGACCTAAACAGACCCCTAAATCCAGCGGATCTCTGCAAAACCTAATTCTGCTAATCTCAGGATAACCTATCGGTCCTAAGCAACTGTCAGTCACTGCCGCGCTGATAAGAGACTCTGTTACTAAGACTGTTACCGTTACTGAATGGACCGCAATTCATCAGTAAAGTTCCTGCAAGTTCAAGTTCAGCACTGCGGTGGACAATCGTTTATTTCTGCACACACCTATCGTTTCTGGGAAGGGTGGCGATAGGCCTAGCAACTACCTCAGCGTATTAACCCTCACCCTGGCGTCACGAGTGACAAGGGTTAAATTAACCCCTCATATTCCAACACAGCAACACCCCAACTACACTATACCCCCCAAGGGCTACCACATAGGATATTCTATATACTCCAGATCCCAAAAGTATGTCTACTGTATGCTCCGGGGGTCTATCAAAGAGCTGTGTATCAGTGTCACAGAGTCCAGTAGTGCCAGCACAGCATAACCCCCTATGGTCATCGTACACACTTGGGGCTCTGGTCTGGATTATAAAGATGTCCGTCTGGAGGTGTCACACTCCATTGGCTCCTTTGTCAGGAGACAATTGGCAGCAATATGCCCAAGTTCATGGCATCGCCAGCGCTGGTCTCTGACTTGTAGTTGTTGCTCGAATGTCCTGCTGGTTCTGGGTCCAACTGCTTACATCCCCCCCTCCCCCCCCCCCCCCCTACTACGCAACTCCATACAACGTTTCTTATTCCTTTAGAAATTATAAGAGTCTTACCAGTTCATTTGGACGACTTATTGGTTCTGGCACTGGCACCCCCAGATGCCTGAAGTAGCCCCTCAATGGTGCAGTCCCTCTCCAGAAGGTTCACAAGCACTAAAGGGATCAGTTGAATGTATCCACAAACACTTTCTCCAAAATTTGGCTTCCTCGGGTTGAAGACATTTTTTTTTTTACCAGGTAAATTAGGTCTAAATGCATCTGTGGTGTCCAAGCACCAAAGGCTGTCCTGTGGGCTGAGGATCTCCTCGGGCATGCCTGCTGCACATCTGAGCAAGCGTCTTTTATGTATAATGGGGGGGGGGGGGGGGGTATTTATCAAAAGGATTTATGTGGTTTTTTTTTACGCAACTTTGGCGCAATACTTTGGCGCAGTGTCTTTTTGCCCCAAAGTTTGGCGCATCTTCTCCACTGTCATTTTTACAACTTTCTCAAAATCACACGGTCCTGTGTGTGATTTTAACTTTAGTCAGTAATTAATCATTTGCGCCAATCGATCTTTGGCGCAAATCCCGTTTTTTGGCGCAAATCCCCGTCAAGAAATTTTGCACATGGAAAACACACTCAGCAATGTCAGAAAATGTAAAGGCGTCAAAATACATTAACAATTTTTTTTTTGTGAAAGCAGCGACGCCTCCAGGGCTGCGCAATACCATCCTGCGACATAGTTGATCCTTCACCCTCCGTTGAGCCAGCATTGGACATGGCCGCACAGGTTCAGGAAAGGTAAGCACTAAAGCAGTGGTCTCCAACCTGCGGACCTCCAGATGTTGCAAAACTACAACTCCCAGCATGCCCGGACAGCCAACGGCTGTCCGGGCATGCTGGGAATTGTAGTTTTGCAACATCTGGAGGTCCGCAGGTTGAAGACCACTGCACTAAAGTAACAAAAAAAAAAAAAAAAAAACTAACCAAGTTGAAAATAAAATCCATTTCACATGGCGGCTATAAACCCCACAAAAGAAAATAACTCACGTCGCTTGCTGATATACTGCATGAGGGAATCCGAAATGGCTGCGCTACAGGGTAAAATACGCGTCCTCTGTGGCGGTAAGTTCTGTGTAAAAGGCGCTGTGAACGGCTGATTTCAACATTTGAGCCAAAATTACTAACAACTTGCACCAAATGATAAATTTGGTGCATGTCCACGAAAACCAAAGTGTAAAAAAGAGGGTAAAAAGAAACTGTCAACAGGTAAAATTGATAAATACCCCCCCCCCCCCCCCCCAATATGTCCAAGCACTTTATTGTATTCTCTATCATGTTCCCCGTATTCACTGTATAATACGTTATTTATGTGTACTGTACCTTTAAGAGTGAGGAGCAGTGTAAACCAGGTGACCCTGCCTGCCCAATGGGACCTCCTAAATTCTGTAGTATATAGTGTAATGTGGGAGGAGTTGCCCCAGTTCAGTGTGAGTCACTGGTGAGTGCTGAGCTGTGTGTTGTTTGCTGAGTGTGGAAAGAAGGTGAAGTCGTGTGTGGAGAAATCCTGAGGAAGGCCTAAGGGTCTGTTCACACAGCAGAATTCCACCTGAAATTAAAACCCATACACTTCTATAGGTTTCTGCACTCACGTTGACAAAATTTCGCTAGTGGAATTCCGCAAGTGGAAACTCTGAAGTGTCAACAGGAGTGCGGAAACCTATAGAAGTGTATGGGCTTTCATTTCTGGGAGCAAAATGGAGCACAGGGGAACCCGTAGCTGAATGTCGGCGTGACGGGGGTGTTAGTAACCCCCTCCCTGCACTATGAATTTTATTATAGGGGTTTTGGTAGGGGTTAATAATAAAGGGTAGTGGCCCCTTTAAGAACAAGATAGGCATAGGTGAAACTCAGGCCAGCGAGGGCAGGGGGAGGAGCTAAGGGGTGGGTACGTGCAGCGAGGACAGGACGCTGCATTCTCACAGAGTTAGTGAAGAGGGAAAGGTCCTGCCCACCCTCCCTGAGATTGGGTCTGGTTTTTATTGGTAAGTTTGGGGCAGGAAGAAGGAGTCATTTGGTGAAATCAATTGAGCACAGTTGCTGAATTTTGGTTTAAGTGTTGGACAGCTGTATGGGCCTCCTGGTGGTGTATCGGGGCCCCAGGAGTGGTTGGAGTAGGCACTAACGTTGATGGGTGCCCCCGGGCCTGTTATATGCGGCCAGGGGTAAAAAGCTGTTAGTGCCAGTTGAAAGAAGAAAATGTTATAAAATATTTGGTGTGTAAAATGTTAAATATTTGTGAAATGTTAATAAACGGCCTGTCCAGCCAAATTTTCACCACAAAAGTGTGTTGGGTTTTATGTGGGGTATGGGGGGGGGGGGGGTGAAAATGGGTGGAGGGTTTTATGGGTTACGTTAGGAATGGGTAGATCTAACGTCCCTTCAGTCAAGGTGGAATTCTGCCGTGTGAATAGACCCTAAGAACAAATCTCTTCTCAGTTCTGCCCCACTATTCTGTAAGTGTTCCCCCCGTACAGTGGAAAGTCAAGCCCTGGCAGTGAAGGTGAATTGACCTTGTCAGAACCCAAGCCGGCATGGGAAATCTACAATCTCTAATCTCAAGTCAGTATTAATCAAGTGGGTGAAATACCATAAGTCCCAGCAAGGCAACAGGGCTCCCAACACTGCACCCTCTCCATCCTGCACCATATTATCCGTGTATTACCATCTGCACCTGCTCAGTACAGACAGTTATCTGTAACCAAACGTCGGTGTGTTCATTTAATCCCCCTGTCTGGCCCAGGAGAAACTGTCTCCAACCTTGGATATTGTATAGGATAACGGTGCCCTGGCGTCACGAAGTGATTGCGAATTCCTTTCTCCCCCCCGTGTCACCACATCTGTGACCTCTATGGTAAACTTTCTGAAAAAGTCCAGTTGTGCACTTGGCCTGCACGCACAAGCATATTTACCCTCTCCAGTCAGGAATGTCGACACTTCACCTGCCCACTGGTCAGCCAACTTTTATGCTCTGCAACTCTCTAAAAGACAGTGAGCTACGCCTCCATATCACCGTGGACGCCATCTTTTGTGGTGCAACTGGCACAGTGGCCCTTATGTGTGGTTGTGCTCCTAGGGTTCCGTGTACAGCCGAGTTTTCTCCTGCAGTTTGTTGAGATGACATCATTGTGGCTATTTTTTTTCCAACAATAGTCTATTGGCCTTATTTGCTGTTAGAATATGATGGATTTCTTGCATCATTTGTCTCATAAATGTCTCTTTATGCAGCTCTTTTACTCTTTTAATGCAATCAGACATCTTATCCTCTATCCTTTAGATAGGGGATAAGATGCCTAAGGACGGAGTACCACTTTAAGGGCTCAGGCCAAATATGCATGCCCGGCGCCTGCTCCAGTTCTATGACGCACGCTCAGGAGCCCAGCATGCATCAAAGCTGAGATGGTCCCAGTTCACAGTGATGTCCAGCATTAGTTCCTAAGGCTGGGTTCACACCACGTTTTGTTAAATACGGTTCCCGTATACGGCTGGGAGGAGGGGGCGGGGCTTAATCACGGCGCCCGCACTCAGCCGTATTCGGCAACCGTATTTAATGCATGTCTATGAGCCGACCGGAGTGAACCGCAGCCTCCGGTCGGCTTCGTTTTCGGCCTTATGCGGTTTCCCGACCGTAGGCAAAAACGCGGTCGACCGCGTTTTTGCCTGTGGTCGGGAAACCGCATACGGCCCAAAATGAAGCCGACCGGAGGCCGTGGTTCACTCCGGTCGGCTCATAGACATGCATTAAATACGGTTCCCGAATACGGCTGAGTGCGGGTGCCGCGATTAAGCCCCGCCCCCCTCCTCCCAGCCGTATATGGGAACCGTATTTAACAAAACGTGCCTAAGACGCCATGATCAAAGTTGATCACACCATCTAAAATGTAAGACAAATGATCCCGGCTGCTCATTCAGGGCTGACCTGGAAACCCGTGGTGAAATCGTGGGGTTCCGATCAGCCAAGAGGATTGAGGGCTCCTACCTGCCCATCTCGGAATAAGAGATGTTATCAGGTCGGCTTTCTGCGGAATAAGAGATGTTATCAGGTCGGCTTTCTGCGAGTTCTATTTTACCTGCTGCAATTTGCGTATAAAGACTGCGGAATAGGAGGCGGCATCGGCCTATAAGAAAATAGAAGATTAATGTGTATATTATCTTAGTCCCTTCTGCTTTAGACTGTCTGTCACTACGGTCCCGGCAGCTGCGGGGGAGCCCCAAGTGATCTTGGTTCCGTCTTTTCAAGACCTGTCATGGCGAGATAGAGAGAGGAAGGTTTAACAATGTGTTTCAGTAAATGACGATTATTAACCATTACTTCACCTTGACGTATAATATAATAGCGCCTATCATCATTTCTTTCAATGCCTTTCTCCTGGAAATAATATTACAGAGGTTTAATACTTTAAAGAAGCAGTCCAAGGTTTGTTTTTTTTCATATCGTGCACACTGACCATCGCTAGTCATGCAGCGCAGCTTGCCTGTGGTTCCTTATTGTAACTGGGTCATGTGATCACCAATTTGACACAAAAATCAAACAGTTTAAAGGAGTTTTCTGCCCATAGACATCTTATCCCCTATTCAAAGGTTAGGGGATTAGATGTCTACCCCTCTGGTAGGGCAGTGTTTCCCAACCAGGGTGCCTCCAGCTGTTGCAAAACTACAACTCCCTGCATGCCTGGACAGCCGAAGGCTGTCCGGGCATGCAGGGAATTGTAGTTTTGCAACAACCGGAGGCACCCCGGTTGGGAAACAGTGGGGTAGGGGCAGTAGCGTAGCTATAGAGGTCGCAACGGTCGCCATGGCGACCGGGCCCCTACGCCAGGAGACCCCCTTCTCTGGTGGCGCTGAAGGGGGGCCTCATTTAGTCCGGTCCCACAGGAGTTTTTTTTTTTTTTTTTAAGGTTAGTGTGATGAGAGTGAATGAAAAATACCGGCCATTGCATGGCCGGTATTTTTCATCCAAACTTACCGGCACAGCCCGGAATCTGAATGAAAATACCGGCTGTGCCGGTAAAATACCGGCAGGGTGGCAACCCTACCCAGGCCCCAAGTAACGTCGGCTGGGGGAAGGGACACTGCCGCTTTAAAAGCAGCAGACGTCGGAAGCACGCACATGACATCACGGTCCCTGCCCCAGCTGCGCAGGAGGACGAGGACATCCCGCCGCCGCCTAGAGATGCTGCATCCTCCCTGCAAGACGAGGAGGAGGACGAAGCTGGAATACAATGATGGAGGGTCAGAGGTGAGAGTGGCGGGGGAGGGTTTGCTGGCTAGAAGAGCATAGAGCAGTGTTTCCCAACCAGGGTGCCTTCAGCTGTGGCCAAACTACAACTCCCAGCGTGCCTGGACAGCCAAAGGCTGTCTGGGCATGCTGGGAGTTGTAGTTTGGCCACAGCTGGAGGCACCCTGGCTGGGAAACACTGGCATGGAGTAAGACAGAGGGGAGGGGGGAGGAACATGGAGGACAGATGATGGGGGGGGGGGTTGGAAAAGGAACATCGTGGAGGACGGGGGAGCATGAATAAGCCCCCCTCTGACCTCCTTTTCCAATACCCCCCTGAAAAAGGAGCATGGAGGAGGGGAGGGTGTGGGGAAAAGGAGCATGGATGAGGACAGGGAGGTGGAAAATAGGAGCATGGAGGAGGTCGGGGCTTAGAAAAGGGGCATGAAGCGCGGTTCATTTATGGCATGGCTATGAAGTTAGTGCAGGAACTTCTGCGTTCACTTCATAGTAGTTGCGCATAGTGACATCCTCTGATCTTAGAAGCCAGTGTTTTCCAACCATGGTGCCTCCAGCTGTTGTAAAACTACAACTCTCAGCATGCCTGGACAGCCAAAGGCTGTCTGGGCATGCTGGGAGTTGTAGTTTTGCTACAGCTGGAGGTGCCATGGTTGGAAAACACTGGCTTACAGTAAATATCTTAAAGGAGTACTCCAGGATGCAAAAATTGTCATTCAGACTGCCGGCAGTAAAATAATAAATATACATACCTGCTGTCGCTCCCCTGGTGAGGGGCGTCCGCCGCGATCCTTTTCCTGGTTGCCGGTGGCTGGTGAGGCATACTGACAATCACCGGCCGCAGCAAAGTCCTGCCTCGGCCAGAGATAGGCTGAGCGGCAGTGTGACTCACCGACCACCGGCAACCAGGAAAAGGATCGCGGCGGAGGCCGCTCCCCTGGTGCGTATATATATTTATTATTTTACTGCCGGCGTCTGAATGAAAATTTTAGCATCCTGGAGTACTCCTTTAAGTTAGAGAAAAATATATATATATATTGAGGAAACATCTCTTATCATAAATCATCTTGTACAGATTAACATTAGGGTAGGGTTACATGTATGCGGATCCACCGATAACTCTATAGAGTGCCTCCAGCTGTTTTTCCCCCTGTGTGCTGCTCACAACGGCAATCTGCCACTAACAAGCAGCCACACAGGGACCTGCGAGACACCGTGGGCACATGCTGTGTACTCTGAGACATCGTGTAGCGGCAGATTGCTGCTGTAAGCAGGACATGGGGGAAAACAGCTGGAGGCACACTATAGGGTCATGTCATTGACGGATCAGCAGAGTAACATACACTATTGATCTGTTACATGTGACCCTACCCTAAGGGTGCGTTCACATGTGCGTATTTTTGCTGCATATTTGCTTCAGCAGATTTTGCTGATGTGTGTGCATGTATGATGTGTGTATGTACTGTATGTATGACGTATGAATGATGTGTATGTATCATGTATGAATGTGTGTAAACAAGATGTATGTATGATGTGTGGAGATGCATTCTGTGTGGGGGGATCTGGAGGCAACGGGTGTATGTATGATATGTGTGTGTATGATATGTGTGTGTATGATGTTTGTGTGTATGTATTATGTGTGTGTATGTATTATGTGTGTGTATGTATTATGTGTGTGTATGTACTGTATGATGTGTGTATGTACTGTATGTGGCAGTATTATATTCAGGGGTACAGTAGGAGGCAGTATTATATATATAGGGGTACAGTAGTTGGCAGTATTATATTCAGGGGGTACAGTAGGAGGCAGTATTATATTCAGGGGGTACAGTAGGAGGCAGTATTATATATAGGGGTACAGTCATGGCAGTATTCAGGAGGTGCAGTAGGAGGCAGTATTATATTCAGGGGGGTACAGTAGGAGGCAGTATTATATTCAGGGGATACAGTAGGAGGCTGTATTATATTCAGGGGATACAGTGTGTAGAAGTATTATATTCAGGGGGTACAGTGTGTGGCAGTCTTATATTCAGGGGGTACAGTAGGAGGCAGTATTATATTCAGGGGGTACAGTAGGAGGCAGTATTATATTTAGCTGGTACAGTAGGAGGCAGTATTATATTCAGGTGGTACAGTAGGTGGAAGTATTATATTCAGGGGGTACAGTAGATGACACTATAATATTCAGTGGGTACAGTGGGTGGCAGTATTATATGCAGGTGGTACAGTGGATGGTAGTTTTATATTCAGGGGATACAGTAGGTGGCAATATTATATTCAGGGGTACAGTACGAGGCAGTATTATTTTCAGGGGTACAGTAGGTGGCAATATTATATTCAGGGGATACAGTGTGTGGCAGTATTATATTCTGGGGTACAGTAGGAGGCAGTATTATATTCAGGGGTACAGTAGGAGGCAGTATTATATTAAGGGCTACAGTAGGAGGCAGTATTATATTCAGGGGTTCAGTGTATAGCATAATTATATTCAGGGGATACTGTGTGTGGCAGTATTATATTTAAGGGGTACAGTAGGTGGCAGTATTATATTCAGGGGGTACAGTAGGTGGCAGTACCGGGGCCCTGGGGTTTCTAGCTACGCCCCTGGGTAGGGGATAAGATGTCTATTGGCGGAATACCCCTTTAATGTGTCAAAGGAAGTGGCCATTTCTTGATAGGAACATCCCATTTCGGAGTCCAGGTGCACAACATGGAGGAGGCAGCAAAGATTAAAGGGGTATTCCATAAAAAAAACTTTTTTTTATATATATCAACTGGCTCCAGAAAGTTAAACAGATTTGTAAATTACTTCTATTAAAAAATATTAATCCTTTCAGTACTTATGAGCTTCTGAAGTTAAGGTTGTTCTTTTCTGTCTAAGGGTTCTCTGATGAAACGTGTCTCAGGAACCGCCCGGTTTAGAAGAGGTTTGCTATGGGGATTTGCTTCTAAACTGGGCGTTTCCCGAGACGCGTGTCATCAGAGAGCACTAAGACAGAAAAGAACAACCTTAACTTCAGAAGCTCATAAGTACTGAAAGGATTAAGATTTTTTAATAGAAATAATTTACAAATCTGTTTAACTTTCTGGAGCCAGTTGATATATATAAAAAAGTTTTTTCCTGGATAACCCCTTTAAGTAAAGGACACTCTGAAATACAAGAAGAACATCAAAGCTTATCTGCATCACGCTTACCCTTAGCTTTGAAGGCTGTGTCATAACTATTGGTGGTAATGTATTTTTTCCCCCAAATCTATATTGTGCCCCCCCATGCCCCTTGTTGTCCCCCATCTGCCTATGTTGAATCCTGGGGGACAACCTACTTCGCTTACCCCATTTCTCTACAGGAATGACATGTAATACTGCATTTCCCCTTTAGTGGCCGCTGTAGCCAGGCAGAGTTTTTAGCCAGCTGATCTCCAGATATGTGCTCTCCTGGTTTGACCCTGCTGGTATTGGTTCTTACGCTGCTCCCATAAAAGTGAAAAAGTTAATTATTTTAAAAAATGCTATAAAAAAAAGGCAGCGGTCCAGGGAATAAAGCACAAAGCTGCAGGCTTCTCTCTGCTCGTTCTAAGGATTAGGATTCTTTATAGGGGTCGTCAAGCAAAAGAAACAACCTGTGTATGGTGTCAAAAAGTATAATAAAGCAACTCACCAATATAATGGTATTAGCCATAGTGCACAGATCTCTCCATATCAGTTCTGCTCCATCACGTCACAGGCTATGAAAGTAGACTGCTCCATTTCTATTCCCCTCCCCCCCCCCGCCCTCCTGTCTGCTCAGGATGAGACCAGTGATGTGAAGAGGGGGAGCTCATGTTACTGCTCATTACATTTTCAGGCAGCAGGAAGCATTTCTAAAATAAGACAGCAGTGAGCCTGTTCAAATGGAAATTACTGTGACTGTGAAAGGCCTTCTACTGCCTAAAATCTAAAGAGCAGTAATATGAGCTTCCCCTCCTCATATAATTTGTCTAGCCCTGAGAAAACAGGGGGGGGGGGGGGAGTCAGATACAGTAAAGACTGTTTCAGAGGGTGTGATGAGACATCACAGCTACAAGGGAGAGAGCAGAGCTGATAGGGAGAGATCTGTGCACTATGGCTAATAACATTATTTTAGCAATCAGCTTTATTATACTTTTTGACACCAAACACAGGTTGTTTCTTTTGTTGGACAAATCCTAGTCTAGACCCATGTTTTTAAAGGGGTACTCCGGTAAAAACCTTTTTTCTTTTAAATCAACTGGCTCCGGAAAGTTGAACAGATTTTTACATTTCTTCTATTAAAAAAGCTTAATCCTTCCTGTACTTATTAGCTGCTGAATACTACAGAGGAAATTATTTTCTTTTTGGAATGCTCTCTGATGACATCACGAGCACAGTGCTCTCTGCTGACGTTATTATAATAATAAGTCTTTATTTATTTATTGTTGTCCTTAGTGGGATTTGAACCTAAGGCCCCAGCACTGCAAGGCAGCAGTGCTAACCACTAAGCCCCCATGCTGCCCTTAGCATATATTTGCTATGCACGGTTGCTAAAATGGACAGAGATGTCAGCAGAGAGCACCGTGCTCGTGATGTCATCAGTGTTTCAAAAATAAAGGAATTTCCTCTGTAGCATTCAGCAGCTAATAAGTACTGACACCAGTTGATTTAAAAGAAAAAAGGTTTTCAGCGGAGTACCCCTTTAATTCCTTTTCACAAGAGGTATTAGGGTATGTTCACACTACGTAATTCCCGTGGAATTCCGTGAGCGGAATCCCGCGAACGGAATTACTTGCTGTGAACATAAACATCAGTGTGAATGGGTTTCCGCGAGACCCGTTCACACTGCGGAATTTCAGCGGCGGACAATTCCACCGCTGAAATTGTCTCGTGCAAAGAAAGAACATGTTCATTCTTTACGCGGAAGTCCGCGAACACTGCATAGCTGTCAATGGTGACGGCGAAGTGCCGTGACGGCGCAGTGCCGCGCGGCCGTCAGAATGGAATCTCTGCTCGTGGAATTCTGAGAGCGGAGATTCCGTTCATTATCCTTAGTGTGAACATACCCTATGGCTTTTGTATTATTTATAATTGGTACTGAGATCATTTTGTCATCTTATTTAGGAAAAATTGGTAAGAACCTAAAGCTTTTTATGACCTGTTTTAAGGTAAGTTATTCGATTAATAATATTTTTTGTTACAGAAACAGTGTAGTATTTAATGCTATGCACTTTACCGCCATTAACAATCTGTAGATGTTACATAAACTGCATTGAACAGGGGGAGGGGGGTGGGGGGTTGTGGGGCTTTGATCTCAAGATAAGTGAGGTCCCAGAGGTGGGAGCCATCTATCAGACATACATGACATCCTTTAATGTTATATATTCTTTATTTCACTGTGTATTGCTTTTGACTGGAGTCGCTTCTGCTGTATGTACTCCCCGTGGCACACTACGCCAAGGAGACAGAGCACTGGATGATTCTGCTAACTGTGTCACCAAATGGGCAAGGCTTATGAAAACCCTGTCCAAAAGTGGGTGCTTCAGGGGTGGTTCTATTCTTTTCGGAGGTGTTGCTGGATGGTCATGCCTAGAAGGGGAGATTGTTGGCTATGTCTCCAGGTCCCATGGCCAGCACCCAGATAGAAGATGGAAAGATACAGCCAGATCTGGACATTCAATGTAGCATGAATGTTGGGGTCATTGGGGGAAGATGTGTTCAGTAGGGATTCACCAAATTTTAGACATCCAAAGATTATCGGCCGTAAATGGTGCTATTGGCATTTTGCCGAATGCAAAATCTGCGCTGGGGACGTGGCTTTTAACATACTCCTGCAAATGAGTCCTCTGCCCCAATATACTCCAAAAAAGAAAAAGAAAAAAAAGCACAAGTCCCAGCATGTTGCACTATATAGTAAAAGTTATACTGCAACATGCTTGGAGTTCTAGTTTCGGTTTTTGCCAGCTGCAGAGCCATAAACTGTGTTAGGGCCTGCTGGGAGTTGTAGTTAGTTAGTTAGTAAATGCTACTCCCAGCATGCCCTGACACAGACTATAGCTAACCCAAAACTATAAAATAAACAAGAAAAAAGGTGGCCGGGGCAAGTCATTTTCAGTTCCATTTTTTTTTTTTTTACCTAACCACTTCTTCCATTTTTTAGTTTTGCCTCAAAATTTTCCTTTTGGTGCTCCACTGGTGTTCTGTATTGTTTGAAGTATGTACAGTAACAAGCGCTTGTTTTGCGGCCTTCCCAGATATCCACGTGAAGAAGCATGTGTTAGCCACGTGTGGTGTAGGGAAAATACCTTATCACTTCGTGACGCCAGGGCACCGTTATCCTATACAGGGTCCGAGGTTGGAGACAGCTTCTCCTGGGCCAAACACAGGAAGTAAAGGAACACACTGACATCAGGTTACGGATAACTGTCTTTACTAAGCAGGGTGCAGATAGTATTACACACCAACAGTATGGTGCGGAGTGAGAGGATGCGGCGTACGCAGGGCCCCTTTAAGTCATCGCTGGCATAGGTAAGATATTTACTTTCCATCCGACCATTGTAAGCTAATCCGGGGGCAGTAATCCTCTGATGCAACACATCGGTATTCTAAATCCAGAAAATGTTATATTAAAGTCTTAGGTAAATTAGATATAATCACTTAATAACCTTAGAAAGATTATTATAAGAAACATTTTAGGATCAAAACTTATGTAACTTTCTAATACACTTGCATAACGCGATGTATCGGCGTAGCCATGAGCACAAAGCTCACGGCAGGACACTGCTGTATTTATCCCCCATAGGAATAGGGCGCTGAAATATTGTAACAAATTGCAGCTGTGAGAAGTAATATTTTCCATTCATATGTGAGCCCCATTGTGCTTAGTAAGGAGGTCCCTGCACCCAGGTGGAGAATGAATGACTGGTTGTGGTTGCGCGCGCTCAGCTGCGCTCAGCTGTGGCTATGCAACCACTTCACAGGACCGGACAGAGGCCCCCTTTATTGGACTAAGATGAAGCTCCCAATATCTGTACGGTAGTTATGGCATATCCTGTGGATCATTGGTGTACATAGCAGAAAGGGGGCCCTATAGCAAATATCATAATTGGCCTCCCATGATGGCATCTTATTTTGCCCCGCAGGACGGAATGGTTTGATGCTGACTGAAAGGTCAGCTGTTGCAAAACTACAACTCCCAGCATGCCGGGAGTTGTAGTTTTGCAAAAGCTGGAGACGCACCGTTTGGAAAACACTGTTTCCCGAGGGTTACTAAAATGCAATAGCTATGGCATTGAAACCACGCCCCCATGTGGTAGGCCACAGCCATGCGATTTTGCCAGTAAAACTACAGAACTTGATCCATATGGGCCCATCCATACTACTGGATTTTCAAGCGGAGATATGCTGCTCAGAAATCTTGGTGCAGCAGTCCCCCACTGCCTACAATGGGATTCTGCTGCATCATGCACACTGCAGAATTTCCGCCACCGTAATTCAAATTCCCGACTCCGATGAAAGACTTCGAATGTGCGAGGAGGCATTTCCACTGGGTCCTAGTGCTCATGGATTTCAGGGGTGACCACTGCGGACAGAGTGTTTGGGCAGAGATTCCGTAGTGTGAAGCGGCCCTAACAGTATGCCGTGAGGTTCTAAACACCCTCTAAGCTTACTACACCATTTTACATTAGCAGGTTAGTCTGTCAATCCACAGCCTAGTGTGAACACTTACTTTATTTCTATATTATTTTTAATATGGCAACCAAACAATATAGATCTCAGGAGGATTACATCGATTTTACCTTTACTATTAGTAACTTCTAAAATGAACAGCTTATTTTCAAGCATGTTCAGAAAACACGCTAAACCTCGACTAAGAACCTACAGGTTCGAAACGCGTTGGTATTTTTCAGTCTTGCTTTTAATAGGAATCTGTCACTACGAGGCATAGAGATGCATATATTTTCTAATTGCTATTAGTGCAAGAAAACTAAAAGGTACCTGGTCCATTAGGTTCTGCCCCATTTAAGTGTCAAAGAGGCGGTGCCAAGTAGTTCCCCTACTCCCCTAGTTCCCCTGGAAAATCTACGAGCCCTGCCTTGAAATCCCACACATACAACCTTGAAACAACCGGTCTCAAGCACGCACTGCCCATGCCACTGCCATCATGAGGGACAGCGAAGCGGAGGGGAGAGAGCATGCCTGTAAAGCTGCAGAACTTAGCTCTTTGGCATTTGAATGGGGAACAATTTGTGTATCTTTCTTACAGTGGTCCCTCTACTTACTGGTCTCAGGTTACAACATTTTCGGTCTTTTTTAGTTTATTGTAACTTCAAACCAGTCTCACCATACAATGCTACAGCAATGCTACGGACAGTCCAGATGTGTGAAATGTGTCAATTGCAGGAGGAACTGAACAATCAGAATGGACATTTTACTGGAAAAACCCGTTTTACTGAAGTGCATGCACTGACTGGTGTCTGGTAGTGCCCCCTACAGTACAGGGAGGTATTACATGTTCTTTACTCTTTACCTGGGCCAGGGTTAGCTGCTCCTTTGGACACCAGGACCCTGAAGAAGCTCCTGTCCTCTATATAGACAGTAATTACAGTTCCCAGCAGATCTTTATTACTTTTATATGTAAGGACTTGTTTTTGGATGACAGAACCAAATACCAGGTCTTCCATAGAGTTATGGTCTTAGTATACAATGGTCGTCCTGGAACCAACTGATATTGTAACTTTTGGGACCACTGTATTATCATGGATGCAGATTAACTTGAGTAAAATGGGTTAATTGGCATCCAGTGCATTCCCATCTTTTCCAGTAAAGTAGCAAACGTTGCTGTAGTGCTGTACAGTCTGTGGCCTTGTGACTGTAGATCCATGTACATATTGTAGTGAGGATGTGATGAGGGCAGATGTTGTTACCCTAGGGGCAGATGGCATTAACCCCATATATTGTGACGCCAGGGTGTGGTTTAACCTCTGCACCGCCCAAAGGTATGCCGCTTGATCCTGGGCTAGGCACGGGGGCAAATAATGACTAGTGTTGCTCGCGAATATTCGCAATACAAATTTTATTCGCGAATATTGCATATTCGTGAATTCGCGAATATTCGCGAATATAGCACTATATATTCGTAATTACGAATATTGTTTTTATTTATTTTTTTTTTTTTTCACAGTACACATCACAGTGATCATCCCTCTCTGCTTCCAGCTTGTGTGGTGTAATGAAGGCTCTAATACTACTGTGTGAGACTGGTGGGCGAATTTTCGCATATGCAAATTTTTGCATGTACAGGTTTTCGTATATGTAAATTTTCGCATATGTTAATTTTTGCATGTGCGAATATTTGCATATATGCGAAAATAAATGGCCTATGCCGCTCAACACTAATAATGACTCCGACACCAAGTTACGGAACAATGGCAGCTTTACTGAGGTAGACAGGTGTAATAGTCTTAACAGCTCAGTTAGTTCCAAGAAGGTGACCAGTGACTTCAGAGACTCTAGGGCTCGCTGGGACCCTTAGTGGATTTGGCCAATTTTCTGCGGGCCCACTCTGACTGTATACAGATTGATCTTGACTGACTTGACTAGAATGATTTCACCCCATATTTAGCTTACCAGGTTGTGACGTTCACCTGTGGGGTATTGGATTAGTGGATCCGTGGCTGCGTCGTAGGCCTTGAGCCTCCTCAGGACATCAGACACTCTCTCAGGACTTGACTTCACTGCACTCAGTACTCAAGAGAAGAGAGTGAACTAGCTCCTCCCAGGGTTTATATGGGGGAGACTCTGGAGGGGTCCCATAGGTCACCCTATAAGTCACGTGATCACTGGTGCCTTCCTTGGTTACAACACATGGCAACAGTATTTAAAGGTACATAACGGTATATACTGTATACATTACAATAGACAATATAAGATAATATAATTAACCATTTACATTGCATGGGGTAAAGAGGGACTCAGGGGACACCACGATAGAGTCCGCCTGACAGGACAGCAAGGGTACAGGGATGCAACTCCTGTACTGGGCCGCCACAATATGATCCATAGAACTCCCATTACACATCCCGGTGGAGCAGTAGACAACGGATTTGAAGGCCTTGGCCGGGGCCCACCTGGCATTGAGAGTGGTGTCAAATAAATAACCTACATCTTGATATCAGATCCTTTGCCTGGCAGATGTCTTATATTGCATTTCAGTAAAACAACTTCCTACACAACAGGAAGAAAGGGAACACTCCTGCTGCGCCTCACACCTCCATCACGGTGCTTCGCTCCCTTTCTCCTTGGACAATGGGCCCTTTCAATAAGCTATTTCTGAAACTTCAGCTCAAGAAGAAATAAAAGCTGTTTAGGGAAATTGCCGAATCTTGTTGCTAAGATTAGGCTCTTCTGGTCCTAGCAGAGGGGAGGCATGCAGCAGCCACTTGTATTCTTGTATATTAATGCTGTTTAGGCTTCGCCATGTGGTAGGGATGAAATACTTAGGCTTTCTGTGTTAATCACAGTAGGATAGCGGTGGGAAAAACAAAGGCATAAAAGAGGTTATATTTAGCAATGATCACTCCATGGCTATATGTAACATAATACAGCGGGGGACTGGATGTGGCTGGCTCCAGCTTCCATCATTAGCAATGGCTTTTAATAGTGAAATATTGAGATAATATAAGGAGAAGAGCGAAGTTCTATATATCAGGCGCCATCCAAAATCGCAAATATGTCTGGAGCGTACTATGTTTTTGCTGTGGCGTAGCTAGGGATCTTATAGAGTATACGCCTCCTGGGGGCTAAGAGTGATGGTGGGGGTGCCAACAAGGGGATCAGGCTTTGGCCTTGGTTGGTGGTATAAGAAGCCTATTTAATTTTCACAATACCCCAAACAATAGTGTAGTTATTATAGAGGGGGCAGAGGGGCCTGCTTACATGGTGTGCAAAAGGTTACACGGATAAAACTGTATGTACCCCACTCAACTATATCGGTATTCTCTATTGAATTCTACGGTGGAGCAGAATTCATCGGCCACCTTACAATGCCATAGGCAGCAGGCACTTCAGGTCATGGCACAGGACAGCACAATGCTGTGACATCATCATGGGGCTAATACAATCTGACTGGGGTCACTATGACACAGGGCTGACTACACAGGGCTCCCTCAGTCCCTGATCAAGTCCCCAGGGAACTTGGTGACCCAGTTGGTGGGGAGACTCCCCTTTGAACATGCTGTAGTCAGTCTTGACCCTTTTAAAGAGTACCTCTCATGATCTTTTTAAATTTTATAATCCTCCCAGTTCACTGCCCCCGTCATGATAAACCACCCCCTGCCTTTATTTTTATTATTTTTTCGTTTTCTACCTTGATATTGCGCTGTATTTTCTTCTCAGTCTCAGTCAGATTCACAGACCGGGAAGGGGTGTTCCCCAGCAGGCGGGACATCATCTGAAGCCATACAGGGGAGAACTTCCTCTCTCACTCTGCTACACACAGCCCAGGGCAGTTCAGTGTGAGATGAGTTATGATTGATTGAAGGGGTACTCCGGTGCTTACACATCTTATCCCCTATCCAAAGGATAGGGGATAAGATGCCTGATCGCGGGAGTCCCACAGCTGGGGACGCCCGGGATCATGCACGCGGCACCTCATTTGTAATCAGTGCCCGGAGCGTGTTCGCTCCGGGTCTGATTACGGTCGACCACAGGGTCGGCGGCGTGTGATGTCACGCTCCGCCCCTCAATGCAAGCCTACGGGAGGGGGCGTGACAGCTATCACGCCCCCTCCCGTAGGCTTGCATTGAGGGGCGGAGCGTGAGGTCACACGGGGCGGAGGCGTGACATCACGCCGCCGGCCCTGCGGTCGACCATAATCAGACCCGGAGCGAACACGCTCCGGGCACTGATTACAAACGGGGTGCCGCGTGCTTGATCCCGGGCGTCCCCAGCTGCGGGACTCCCATGATCAGGCATCAGGTAAGCACCGGAGTACCCTTTTAAGGCTGCACACACACACACACACCCTTCAGCATTTCCTGATTTTGGACTTCTGCCAGGCCAGCAGGAGTCCAAAGTCTGTCCAAGAGATTGGGGGAAATGTGCTCTGGACTAGTCGGGAGACACCTAGTGGCAGCTTTTTTAAACACAAATAAAAGATAGAAAACTTAATTGTTTTTAAACAAAATACATTAGAAAGATTTTTTATTTACCCAAAATTAGTTTTAATGACACTGCCCATTTAAAGGTTGCTTTAGGTGCTGTTAGCACTTGTAAGTGTAGTTACAGATATAGACCGGATACCGCTGTTACACAGTTCAATAATCTAGTTCTCTACCGATGAGGTTCCACACAGGTCGGCTCAATGTGTTGCAATACTTGGACCTTTACTCACAAATTGGATATATGCAGGAAACTTACCCGATTGCATGAAAGCCACCCAGCACTAACTCCAAGCATAGGTCACTGAAGAGATAAGTGTACACAGAGGGGTCCTTGTTCACTTTATTATTCTTCTCTTAAACTAAACTCGTTCTTGGTACTGAAAACCTTATGAGCTTTATCTTCAGCTTAAAGTCTGTGCAAGAGATGGGAGGGGGGGGGGGAATGTGCTCTGGACAAGTAGGGAGACACATAGTGGTAGCTTTTTTAAACACAAAACAAAAAAAACTTCATTTTTTAAATCAAACTAAATTAGAAAGATTTTTTATTTACCATAAGAATATAATAGCAAAAATTAGTTTTAATCATAGTACCCATTTAAGTAATGAGTTCAATGACCTGGATTAGCAGCTCCTCTAAGGCAGCTGAGAACCTGCTTCAGGGTAGCATTGGACACCCATGCAGGACTCATTATGTAGTGTCTTTAAAAAGGTCCCTTTACAGCCCCCATAAAAACATGGAGGAATTGTTATTAAGGGATTCAAGAATTAAGGGTTCAAAAGAGGAACCCCCGCATCTTCAAATGCAGCAGAAACTTGGTATTGCAGAGCACTAGAAATCAGCAAACCTCATTTTGAGAGGATTTACTCAAGTCAGCTATGAAACTCAATTTGGATTTAACCGTTAATTCAGGTTCATACCGGAGCAGGGAATCCTGTCAAAAGATAAGAGTCCCTGCTCTTTTACACTGAGCAGCAAGGCCTAAAATATATGCCTTGTTGCTCAGTCAACATTTCGCTCTGCACTCAGGCCAGCGAGTGCATACGGTGATGCATATTGCATTGCCAGTTACCTTGGAACCGCCGTTCTACACACTTCCTGAATGCATATAGCATTGGTAAGTGAAGTGATTCCTTTCTTTGACAGGAATCCCTGCTTCTGTACATAGTTTCTTTGACACTCTATACTATTGGACAATAAACTACATATAGAAGAAGGAGCAGGTGCCATGGATTCTCTATACAGGAGCAGCAACTCCTGTAAACCTGGAGTCCTAGCTGCTGTAAGTTTTGAGCACAGAGTATGGCTTGCTGCTTACTTATATTTCCTGGGCTTGGAGCAGAGCGCCTGGCCCCGCGAGTATGTTAGTGTAAGCGATGCCACTTACTTCAGCCTTGCCACTTACTGTATTTAACTACAGGCAGCAGACAATGGCGTTCAGTGTACGGGAGCAGGGACTTCAGTCTTTGACAGGAGTCCCTGCTCCTTTACATTGTTTGATTCACCAAAAATTAATTTAAAAAAAGGGTCGGAGCCTGACTGCTGAGCTGGATGGCTGCTTAACAGAGCTGTTCTCCACAGCCACGACCCTAACCTGCTATTAACAGCACTTCCATGTCTCCAATGTGGGCAAGACAGACAAAGACAACCCGGGGAAAACCCCAGGACATACTAAGGGGCAGCAAAATCAGGCTGATATGGCAAAATACCTTAAAGAAAAGGACTCTGCAGAGTCCCGCCAGGTTCCCTAAGATGGCGCCAGCTCTCGCCAGTGAAGCCGAGCGAGATGACGATACCGACGAGGAATGCTACTGCAGTAGCCGGATTGAGTCTGGAGGGGAGGACGGCAGGCTGGCTCTTACCAAGTCCTTTCTAAGGAAAACGGTATAACAAGCTGTGGCCAAAGCTATGCAAGCCGACTTTGCTCCAGTCCTACAAGAGCTGGCAGAAATCAAAGCAGAGGTACGCCATGTTGGGAACAGAAACAGACAACCTTGAAACTGCCCTGACAGACACAGTCTCGTTCTGTGATGCAGCAGCACACCAGCTGAGGTTGCATGAAACTCAGCTGAACAGAGCCTTCCTCATGCTAGAGGATCAAGAAAACCAGAGCAAACGCAAAAAATATAAGAATAAAAGGGGTTTCGGAATCTTTTGCTGTCAAATTCTTACCTGCGGTGACGAAGCAGGTCTTCACCACACTACTGGGTGAAGACAGAGCGGCCGCCATCACCATTGAAAGAGTCCACAGGGCCTTATGTCCCAAACCAGCACCATCATACTCACCACAGGACCTCGTATGTGGGCTCCTGAGCTTCGTGGATACAGCGGCTGTCTTGAAGGCTAACAGCGAAGCTGATTTATTACAGTTTGACAGTAACCCGATCCTAATATTTCAGGACATTGCACCGTCCACGCTAGCAAAGCGCAGGATATTGAATCCACTGTTGCAGAAGCTCCGGGAATTGCACTTACCCTACATGTGGCTCTTTCCCTTTGGCCTCTCCATTCTGAAGGATGGTAAACGCATCTCTGTACGGCACCCAGAAGAACTGGAGAAAGTTTGGGACTTCATTGGGATCGAGCCGATGCCCATAGGCTTGACGTGTATCACAGTCTCCCACTGCTCCCGAAGCTGCAGACGAACCATAAAGGTGACAAGACAAAGTCGCCTAAAGCCAGCAAGCAAGCGGCAAAAGCTCGGAAGCATATTGAGGAAACCTGACGGTACCTGCGTTGGACACAGATGATTCCGAATACTGCTAAATATTCCAAGTGCCTTGTGTGATATAGTCGTTTAATGTGTTTTTTTGTATCATACCAGCTTATTTCACTGTTCCCCTACCATGTGTAGCCCTTCCTCGCTGGGTTCATGCAATGGGAGGCCACTTGTGTGGGGAGTGCGATTGACTCACTATATGTGCCAAGTCTCCACTGCCTCTCCACTATAAAAGTCTATGGACATACCTGCCAGTTCCCCCTCCCTGACTTCCCACCCTCACTCCTTCACCATCCCTGTCCCCCCTCCCCCTGGGGTCTTGAAGAAGTCACACATACCCTCCCCTTGCCAAGGGCTATTTGCGGACCTTGCCAGGTCCAGGACAGTACAGACACGGCTGACTGGGCTGCTGGACATGCGACATCCGTGCTGGACATTCCACCTCAACGAAGAACCCTGGATGCTCTCGGATTCTCTGCCCCTGCTACCCTTTCCCTTCAAGTAGCTGTTGTATCTCCCCCCCCCCCTCCATGCCCTACTGAGAGTGTTTTGCTGAGCTGGCACAGGACTTGGACATTCCCCCTATTAATGTAATGCCAGTGTTCGTACCGGTGGCCTCATACCTTGAGTTGTTACTGTGTTCTCATATGTTTCATGCACTTGACCTGTCTTGTGAGCAATGTTTATATATAGTGGATGTTCTTTACCTGAACTGTACAGTATTATGCAGGATGGACTTGCTGTCGGCCCAGGATTTCTACCGCTCCCTTTAGTCCACTTTTCATGGTCTATTTATATTATCTTTACATTTTGTCGTCGCTCCCTCCTCCTTCTCTCTTTCTTTTCTTTACTTTCTTATTTCCTCCCTTCTCTCTTTCCTCTTTTCTTCTTTTTCTTCCCCGGTGCGGTGCTTTTTTGATGTTACAGTGCTCCACCTGACCTATGAACTTCCCTCTTTACCTCTGTTCCCATTTTCTCTCCCCCCCTACATCTTCCCTTTCTACCCACTTCCCTGTTTTTATTCCTTTTATGTCACCCCTCCTTCCCTCCAACACTTCACTTTGTGCCCTACCCCACATTGAAAGATGGCTGTCACGATGCCGGCTGGCAGGAGGTGGATCCTCTGTGCCAGAGAGGGATTGGCGTGGACCGTGCTAGTGGACCGGTTCTAAGTCACTACTGGTTTTCGCCAGAGCCCGCCGCAAAGCGGGATGGTCTTGCTGCGGCGGTAGTGACCAGGTCGTATCCACTAGCAATGGCTCAACCTCTCTGACTGCTGAAGATAGGCGCGGTACAAGGGAGTAGACAGAAGCAGAGTCGGACGTAGCAGAAGGTCGGGGCAGGCAGCAAGGATCGTAGTCAATAAGGTAATAGCAGGAGGTCAGGTACACAGTATGGACAATCACAGTAACGCTATCACTAGGCACAAGGGCAACAAGATCCGGCAGGGGAGTGCAGGGGCAGAGGTCAGATATAGTCTGGGAGCAGGTGGAAGCCAATTAAGCTAATTGGGCCAGGCACCAATCATTGGTGCACTGGCCCTTTAAGTCTCAGGGAGCTGGCACGCGCGCGCCCTAGAGAGCGGAGCAGCGCGCGCCAGCACATGACAGCAGGGGACGGGAACGGGTAAGTGACCTGGGATGCGATTCGCGAGCGGGCGCGTCCCGCTGTGCGAATCGCATCCCCGACGGCCATGACAGTGCAGCGCTCCCGGTCAGCGGGACCGACCGGGGCGCTGCGGAGAGAGAGACGCCGTACGCGCTCCGGGGAGGAGCGGGGACCCGGAGCGCTATGCGTAACAGTACCCCCCCCCTTAGGTCTCCCCTTCTCTTTGTCCGGTAACTGCCTCCCCTGGGATGAGGACACCGGGAAAGAATGGAGGGATTCCTCAACGGCAGGCAGTACAGCAGGAGTGGGAATGGGGAGGGAGGGCAGAGGGCGAGGCCTGGCACGGGGCAGTGTGACACCAGGACGAGGGCCATGAGGAGGCACCGAGGCTTGCCTGACTGGACTGGGAGGGGGGGAGAGGCACTTCTTATGGCAGGCAGAGTCCATAAAGACCTTAGGGAGACCGGATACAGGGGGAACCACAGGGTCACGGCAGGGAGTACTGGGAACCGGTTTAAGGCAGTCCTTGAAGCAAGAGGTACCCCAGCTCTTGATCTCCCCTGTGGACCAATCCAGGGTTGGGGAATGGTGTTGAAGCCAGGGTAGTCCAAGGAGAATTTCGGAAGTGCAATTGGAGAGGACCAAAAACTCAATTTTTTCGTGATGAGGTCCGATGCACATTAGGAGGGGCTCCGTGCGGTAACGCACGGTGCAATCCAACCTGACTCCGTTGACCGCGGAAATGTGGAGTGGCTTGACGAGACGGGTCACCGGGATGCGGAATTTATTCACCAAGGACTCCCGAATAAAATTCCCAGAAGCACCAGAGTCCAAGCAGGCCACGGCTGAGAGGGAAGAGTTGGCTGAAGGAGAAATCCGTACAGGCACCGTGAGACGTGGAGAAGCCGACTTAGCATCAAGAGACGCCACACCCACGAGAGCTGGGTGCGAGCGTGCGTTTCCCAGACGTGGAGGACGGATAGGGCAATCCACCAAAAAATGTTCGGTACTGGCACAGTACAGACAAAGATTCTCTTCCCTACGGCGATTCCTCTCTTCCAGGGTCAGGCGAGACCGATCCACTTGCATGGCCTCCTCGGCGGGAGGCCTAGGCGCAGATTGCAATGGAGACTGTGGGAGAGGTGTCCAGAGATCTAAGTCTTTTTCCTGGCGGAGCTCTTGATGCCTCTCAGAAAAACGCATGTCAATGCGAGTGGCTAGATGAATGAGTTCATGCAGGTTAGCAGGAGTTTCTCGTGCGGCCAGAACATCTTTAATGTTGCTGGATAGGCCTTTTTTAAAGGTCGCGCAGAGGGCCTCATTATTCCAGGAAAGTTCAGAAGCAAGAGTACGGAATTGTATGGCGTACTCGCCAACGGAAGAATTACCCTGGACCAGGTTCAGCAGGGCAGTCTCAGCAGAAGAGGCTCGGGCAGGTTCCTCAAAGACACTTCGAATTTCCGAGAAGAAGGAGTGTACAGAGGCAGTGACGGGGTCATTGCGGTCCCAGAGCGGTGTGGCCCATGACAGGGCTTTTCCAGACAGAAGGCTGACTACGAAAGCCACCTTAGACCTTTCAGTAGGAAACTGGTCCGACATCATCTCCAAGTGCAGGGAACATTGCGAAAGAAAGCCACGGCAAAACTTAGAGTCCCCATTAAATTTGTCCGGCAAGGACAAGCGGAGGCTAGGAGTGGCCACTCGCTGCGGAAGGGGTGCAGGAGCTGGCGGAGGAGATGGTTGCTGCTGTAGCAGAGGCAGAAGTTGCGACTGAAGTTGCTGCACCATGGTGGACACTTCCGACAGCTGGTGGGTTAGATGGGCGATCTGTCGGGATTGCTGGGCGACCACCGTGGTGATATCAGAGATATAAGGCAGGGGAACCTCAGCGGGATCCATGGCCGGATCTACTGTCACGATGCCGGCTGGCAGGAGGTGGATCCTCTGTGCCAGAGAGGGATTGGCGTGGACCGTGCTAGTGGACCGGTTCTAAGTCACTACTGGTTTTCGCCAGAGCCCGCCGCAAAGCGGGATGGTCTTGCTGCGGCGGTAGTGACCAGGTCGTATCCACTAGCAACGGCTCAACCTCTCTGACTGCTGAAGATAGGCACGGTACAAGGGAGTAGACAGAAGCAGAGTCGGACGTAGCAGAAGGTCGGGGCAGGCAGCAAGGATCGTAGTCAATAAGGTAATAGCAGGAGGTCAGGTACACAGTATGGACAATCACAGTAACGCTATCACTAGGCACAAGGGCAACAAGATCCGGCAGGGGAGTGCAGGGGCAGAGGTCAGATATAGTCTGGGAGCAGGTGGAAGCCAATTAAGCTAATTGGGCCAGGCACCAATCATTGGTGCACTGGCCCTTTAAGTCTGAGGGAGCTGGCGCGCGCGCGCCCTAGAGAGCGGAGCCGCGCGCGCCAGCACATGACAGCAGGGGACGGGAACGGGTAAGTGACCTGGGATGCGATTCGCGAGCGGGCGCGTCCCGCTGTGCGAATCGCATCCCCGACGGCCATGACAGTGCAGCGCTCCCGGTCAGCGGGACCGGGGCGCTGCGGAGAGAGAGACGCCGTACGCGCTCCGGGGAGGAGCGGGGACCCGGAGCGCTAGGCGTAACAATGGCAGATATTAAATTTCTCACATATAATGTTAAAGGATTTAACTCCCCATGTAAACGCCATGGTTTACTTTCCCTTTTACAAAAGGATAACATCTTCGTGGCTTTCCTGCAAGAAACTCACTTTAAAAAAAGGGAGGATTCTTAAACTGCCACTCAATTACTTCTCAATTTGGTTTCACAGTTGGAGTACCAATTCCTCTTCCAGAGGGGTTTCCATTGCAATTCATTGGGATGTTCCCTTTACGCTGTCAGACTCATATGACTCTGCAGATGGACGTGCACTATTCTTAAAAGGTAAGGTTGGAACCATGCCATACACCTTCGCCACTCTGTACGCGCCTAACAAACGACAGGTTCCCTGGCTCCTGGGGGCTTTGGAGAGGCTGAGGGCATATGCGGAAGGCCCCATCATTATGGGTGCTGACTTGAATGTCACATTAGACCCGACTTGGGATTCTTCAACGCGTAGGTCCGCAGTTCCCTTCTTGGCACTCCACACTCTTAAGAACAAACTTAGTGAACTGGGTTTGGTGGATATGTGGAGACTTTTGCACCCTACTGACCGCCAATACACTTTTTACTCTGCTCCACACTGCTCTGCACAACGCTTTGCACCACTCTCTCCCTTTCTCATCTACCCCGCCCGGACTGGACATGGCGACTGAACAACTTACTACTATCTGATAAGGCACACACCTCCAACTTGACTACCCACATACAAACCTATTTAGAAAATAATCTGATGCCTGAGGTCTCCTGGTCGACGGTATGGGAAGCCCTTAAGGCTTACATGAGAGGGCTGCTGATAGCCTTAGGCTCCAAGGTCAAAAAAGATCATGCCCAGGCAGTTTCCTCCTTGCTTACTCAATTCACAACTTTAGAAAGGACCCACCCTACCCCTCCCACCCCTGCTGTCGCCCAGGAGCTCTCTTCACTTAGAGATAAGCTGAAGGATCTCCTTCATAAAAAATATGCAGATAATGTCCGTTTTCAACAGAAATTATTCATGCTTGGTGACAAAGGGGGGCGACTAATGACCGCCATGATTAAAAATGCAATCTGTTAAATCACACTCGGGCCAGTCCCTGACTGACACCGGAGTCATAGCCAAAGCTTTTCAGGCTTACTACACAGATCTATATAACATACCTCCAGCCATACGCGACAGATCTCGAGCCATTGAACAATTTCTCCACTCCTTGAACCTACCGACTCTCACATGGGAAGAGGAAGCTTCCCTCCTAGAGCCTTGCACTGTGGAGGAACTCAGTAAAGAATTGCAGTCATTCCCCTTAGGGAAAAGCACGGGTTCTGATGGCCTCAGTATGGCATATTATAGGACGCTCAAGGCTGAACTATTACCCAGACTGACCCAGTGGTGCAATGCTCTGCTTCAGGCCCCCTCCCACCTCAATCCCTGGAGGCCTACATTACCATACTTCTGAAGGAAGGGAAGGACCACACACTCTGTTCTAGTTGCAGACCTATATCGTTACTTAACCTAGATGTGAAAATCTGGGCTAAAGTACTGGCACAGCGTATGAGTACCCTACTACCCCAACTCATCCAAGAGGATCAAACGGGATTTATCAAAGGCAAAGAGGGGAAACACAACGCCTATAGGGTGATGCAAGCCATCCCATATGTCACGTCGTCCAAAACTCCACTTGTCCTTCTCGGCACTGATGCCGAGGATGCTTATGATAGGGTCTCCGGGGATTACCTCCGTCACGCATTAACCAAGCTGGGCTTTTCCCCACTGTTCACGACCGCTATAATGTCCCTATGCTCCTGTCCCAGCGCCCGTATTAGAGTCAACAGAACTGTCTACCTCTTTTTATATCCACAATGGTACAAGACAGGGCTGTCCCCTATCCCCCTCCCTTTACATTATTGTGATGGAAACGTTATTACAAACCATAAGACAAAATCCAATGGTCAAGGGGCTTACTGTAAGTGGTATACTGATCCTCATCACTAACCCCGAAGATGCCCTACCTGAAATACAAACTCTTATAGAACAATACGGAGCTCTATCTAACTTCAAAGTTAATTACTCCAAATCCAAAATTCTCAATGTATCCCTCTCGCCTCATAGAGTGGCTGCTCTTAAATCAAGATCACTTTATAATTGGCTGACACGCAGTATCATATATCTGGGCATTGCCCTTCCCTCCTCCCGATCTGATCAATTTGTGTTTAATTACACCCCTCTTCTACATAAAATGAGAAAGCAACTTGAGGCTTATAAATTACCATATCTCTCATGGATGGGTAGGAAGAGTCTTCAGCAAACATACATTATGCCGTCGATTTTATATATACTACGCATGATCCCCATAGCGTTGCCAACGACATATCTCCTGCAATGGAAGAAACTATTCTCTACATTTCTTTGGTCAGGGAAGAGGCCACGTCTACCATATGGTATACTCACAAGGAAGAAACATGAGGACAAGGTAGTTCAAATACAGAGGTGGGTGGAGATGGTGTCCTCCACTAGCCTCCTACGGGGTAACTCTCTCAAACTCTTACAACTTACAACTAATAACGTTTCAATTGAAAGGGCTTTATGGCTTCTGGCTGGATTTTTCCTCCCTAAGAACACTAATCTCCTACTGCAAGGTACCCTACTAGTTAAAAAAGCATTATAACAGGAGAAAGCCCCAACCACAGGCTACCAAACCGACTTTATCCCCAGCACTTCCCAGCTCACTCATACCCTACATACTTTTCCCCAACTCACCAACGATTGACGGGACTTGGACGCTACTACACAAGATTCCTATAAAAGACTTATGCCCGGACGGATAACCACCGACACAGAATACACTTACAGCCCTACTACCCAATACTTCCCTCAACTTTTTCCAAATGTATGTGATTAGGAATTCATGTACTTTTATTTTGAAGGTGTATGTCAAAGGTGATGACCTGACCTGGCTGGAAAAACTCGCATTAACAAGTACTCCCACTGTGAACCGCCCTAAATTGGCGCTGTTTACCACTCGCTTTTTTAGAAGATTCTGTACACTCTCCTCCACTCTTTCTCATCTCATGGGAGAAGGAGTTGGGTTTGTCGGTTACTACAGAAGAGGTAAGGTGGATCTTAGCGAACTCTCAGGGTTTTTCGAGGTGTGTTAAATTGCAGGAAGGCCACTACAAGCTACTGTCCAGATGGTACCACACCCCAGAACTGCTATATTCTTGTGGTCCAGTATCAGACGCAAACTGCTGGAGAGACCACAACACCATTGATACTTTATCCCATATATGGTGGCATTGCCAAGCCATAATCCCCTTCTGACGAGAGGTTAACAAGGCTCTGACAACAATAATGGGTTTTACAATACTGTTAACCCCTGCACAGATATTTTTGGGGCTTTACAATCCAACCTGCTCTCTCTCTCATAAATCTTGGACACCCACTTGCCACCGCTAAGGCGTTGATTCCACTTCACTGGAAGCAATCAGACCCCCCCCCCCCCCTCCCCACCTTGCAGGAATGGATTGGTAAGGTCTCACAATTATACAGGATGGAGGAACTCTCCAGTTGGAGTAACCACACACACGACCATTTTACCCTAACCTGGCAGCCTTGGAAAATGTTTCTGAACACACGTTTGGCCGCCCCTTAGCTCACTTTTATGGAGTCCGGACCAATGTGGGCGTTCTCCATCTCCCCTCCAACACTCTTTCCCCAACCCGACCCCCCTCCTCTCTGCTGATGTAAACATCAATTACTCCCCACTTCTCTTACCTGGATCCCCGACTGACACTCCTTCCATCCCCAATACCACCGTACCATCTATTCCTCTTGTTTTGATCTTGCGTCCTCCCTCCCTCCCACCCACCTATCCTTTGTCTGTTTGTATAATGTAGCCTCCCCATCCACCTCCATCCCTCTTTGTCTTGGTCTCTCATTGGCCCCTCAGTTCCTTCCTTCCTCTTATCCGACTTCTCCCCTCTAATTCCTTTCTTCTTCTCAACATTTTAATTGCCCCCCCCCCCCTCTTCTCTACTTTGCTTTTTCTGTCCTCTTCTTATCTCCCTCTCCCCGACCTTGGGTTATTACCCCTTCAACTTTCGATCATACTATTACGCAGATTGGTGACTATTTAGCACCTTTCTATGAGGGAAAGACTCCCCAGGTCGCCTTGTCTTCTGACCTCTATTATAGTGGATGTTCTCCTTCTCTTGTTTGGATATGTCATTGGCATTTGACAGTTACTGCTTATAACATCAGGACATCGGCCTGCGAGCCCACTTGTCCACTAATTCCACATACTGTTATTTCTATTTACCCAGCTTTCTCTTTTATAGCTGGATTATTGTTGTATTGACTTGCTTCCAACCCAAAAATAAAGAATTGAAAAAAATAAAAATTTATAAAAAAATAAAATTGAATTTGGAAATCAGTTCAGAATGAGTTGATTCGCTGATCTTTACACAGCAACCAATCAACTGGCTTCTACTTAGAGGGAGTTGCAGTAGGTCTTCCCCCGGCTGATAGAGGAGGTGACGAGCAGGGGAAGGTTCCCCATAGAGTCCATGTGGTCTAAACCAAATGCAGAATACTGTGTTATTTGGCCCTTTAAAAAAGATTTGTTGTTGATCAAGCAAACACTCAAGTAGAAATAAGCATACATAAACTAGAAACCTAAATGGGCAAATTGTAAACTACCTGCAGATAGTGCTGACTGCTGAGATTATGCTCCGATCGCTGTTCTTTATAGCTATGAATTTTGCCAAGAGCAAAAAGATAAGAAAAGAACAAATAATATGTAAAAGTGCTGGAGCTGTTATGTTTTTATTTTTTTTACTTTTTTGCCGATAGATAACTCCCGGGAGGTTCTGTGTGGCACATAAAAGCCCCATCAGTCACCGCTATGTAAATGCTTTTGTGTTTTATCGCTTCTTCTTCCACTGGAAGACACTTACTGGTAAATGCCTGTGTTCTTGTTATACTGTGATAAACTCTTTTTTTAGTTAGGAGAACAAAGAATTTTTTTAGATGCTTCCCATGGGCAGCAGTGGACATGTGCGCCAGGCGAACAATTGCTGAAGGCGAACTGCATGCTAAGATCTGATTTTACACTATCAAAGGATGCTGGGAAAAAAAGGGATTTTGGCCCCTGGCCTCTACGTAAAACTATTAGGAATGTCATCTAAACTTACACTCTCTTGTAGTGTTGGCATTCAGACCCTGGGAACACAATGGTTAAACGAGATCTCCGGCAAAAAATAGTTTATCCCCTCTCCACAGGATAGGGGAAAAGTAGCTGATCATTGGGGTTCCGACCACTGGGGCCCTTCCCCCGCGATCACCAGAACGAGATCCTCAGGAAGGAGCGCGTGCTGCATTCATTCCTATGGAAGCACCGAAAAGACCCAAGTACAGCTCTCGGCATCATCGGCGCTCCCATAGAATTTAATGGAGTGCGTGCCGTCTACCGGTAGACAACACACTCTCCACACAGAGTCCCATCCCCGGGATTGCTGGGGGTACCAGTGATCGGACCCCCCCACGATTAGCTACTTATCCCCTATCCTGTGGATAGGGGATAAGTTATTTTTCGACAGAGTATTCCTTTAATGTCCTCTTGATTCCAATGCCTGGTTAACAGGGTGGGGGTGGGGGGGAGGGCTTCTGCTAAAGTCAGGTGTCTTTCAGGATTTTTTTTAGGTTTTGCAGTAATGCTCACAGAATCAAAAGTTCCTTTTCTCCCCAAAAAGTTTTTGTATCAATATTCCATGATGTCCCCAATCTCTGCTTATGTTCAGTAGGAGACGTCATTTGTTTACTTTCAGTGGAGGGTATGGACTCACTGATTTATGGATTGTTACCTTTAGCCCATGTTCACACGTCGGAATTTCCATGCGAAACATAGGGGGAGATTTATTAAAACCTGTGCAGAGAAAGAGTGGTGCAGTTGCCCATAGCAACCAATCAGATTGCTTCTTTCATTTTTAACAAGCCCTCTTTAAAAATGAAAGAAATCTGATTGGTTGCTATGGCCAACTGCACCACTCTTCCTCTGCACAGGTTTTGATAAATCTCCCCCTATAGCCTCAGAGTTTTTCGAGCTGTACACAAGACTTGGATAGATTTTTATCCACTGGAAGGAAACCAGAATGGTTACATTGGACAAAAGCATGCACAGATCTTAAACCCATGAAAAATTAACACAGAAATCTTAAAGGGGTACTCCGCCCCTAGAAATCTAATCTTCTATCCAAAGGATAGGGGATAAGATGTCTGATCGCGGGGGTCCCGCCGATGGGACCTCCGATCTTCGTGCAGCACAGTATGTTTCACCCCTTAATGACACAGCCCATTTTGACCTTAAAGGGGTACTCCGCTCCTATACATCTTATCCCCTATCCAAAGGATAGGGGATAAGATGTCAGATCGCCGGGGTCCCGCTGCTGGGGATCCCCGTTGCGGCACCCCGCTATCATTATAGCACAAAACGAGTTCGCTCTGCATGTAATGACGGGCAATACAGGGGCCGGAGCATCGTTACGTCACAGCTCCGCCCCTCGTGACTTCACGGCCCGCCCCTTTCAATACAAGTCTATGGGAGGGGGCGTGGCGGTCATCACGCCCCCTCCCATAGACTTGCATTAAGGGGACGGGCTGTGACGTAATGCTGCTCCGTCCCCTGTATCGCCCATCATTACGCACAGAGCGAACTCGCTCTGTGCTGTAATGATAGCACAGTGCCGCAGCGGGGATCCTGGGCCTCCCCAGCAGCGGGACCCCGGCGATCTGACATCTTATCCCCTATCCTTTGGATAGGGGATAAGATGTCTAGGGGCGGAGTACCCCTTTAAGGGCCAGGCCAATTTTATTTTTGCGTTTTCGTTTTTTCCTCCTCGCCTTCTAAAATCCATAACTCTTTTATATTTCCATCTACAGACCCATATAAGGGCTTGTTTTTTGCGTGACGAATTGTACTTTGTAATGAAACCTCTCATTTTACCATAAAATATACGGTGAATCCCCCCCAAAAAATTTTAGGGAGGAAATTTAAATGAAAACCGCAATTTTGCTAATTTTGGAGGGTTTTGTTTTCACACTGTACAGTTTACGGTAAAAATGACATGTGTTCTTTATTTTGTGGGTCAATGCAATTAAAATGATACCCATGGCTAGATACTTTAATATTTTTGTACCGCTTAAAAAAAATCGAAAACTTTTTGTACAAAATCAGTAATCTAAAATCGCACTATTTTGACCACCTATATCTTTTTCATTTTTCCTTATATAGGGCGGTATGAGGGCTCATTTTTTGCGCCGTCGTCTGCACTTTTTATCGATACCACATTTGCATATATAAAATATTTTGATAATTTTTTATGAATTTTTTTGGAACCAAATGTGACACAAAAGCAGCATTTTTTTTTTTTTTTTTTTAAGTTGATGCCGTTCACCATACGGGATCATTAACATTATATTTTGATAGTTTGGACATTTATGCACACAGCAATACCAAATATGTTTCTAAAAAAAAAAAATTAAGCTTTTTGGGGGTAAAATGGGAAAAACTGACAATTTTCATTTTTATTGGGGGAGGGGATTTTTCACTTTTTCTTACTTTTTATTTTTAAATTTTTCAACTTTTTTTTACACTTTTTATGTCCCCATAGGAGACTATCTATAGCAATCATTTGATTGCTTATACTGTGCAGTGCTATGCATAGGACATAGTACTGATCAGTATTATCGGCTATCTTCTGATCTGTACTGATCACGGCATCTGAGGGGTTAATGGCGGACATCCGCGCGATTGCTTCTGGTTACATTATGATGTCAGACTCTGACTTTCTGTGGACTACAGAATGACATCATCACCTACCAGACCTCTCCTCACCCCTCCCAGCTCTATCTGCTATCTCTATAGGATCAGTATATATAGTACTTATGCACCTCCCCTCCAGCTCTATCTGTATATTGCATCTATACTGTATCTATGGTATCAGAATATATAGAAGTTATACACCTCTCCTCCAGCTCTATCTTTATACTGCTTCTATCAATATAGGATCAGGATATATAGTAGTTATACACCTCCCTTCCAGCTCTATCTGTATACTGCTACTGTTATCTCTATGGGATCAGGATAAATAGTAGTTATACACCTCCCCTTAAGGCTGTGTTCACACAATGTGTGAAACTCCAAGAAAACCACTTTAAGCTCATCTTAAGATGGTACAGGACCCCTGAACGTTTATATCATTGGGGCCTCTCCCCTACGGGTGAATGCTGGAGAGGCTGTAAGTGAACTGGCTCTCTATCACACTTGTGGTGGACTTGCCCGTCAATTACTAATTATTGGAAGGCAATGGGACAACACATAGACTTGATTCTAGGCAGAAAAGTACTCTTGACCCCACAGCTAGTGCTCTTGGTTTTACCCCATGGGGGAAACACCCTGCACAAACACTCACTCCTGGCTCATCTGTTAGCAGCGGCAAAGTTATTAATACCTCTCCATTGGAGACAGCCTAACCCCCCCAACATTGCAAGAATGGCTGGCAAAGGTAGCCAGTATTTGTAGATTAGAAGAACTATCTAGCTGGAGTATCCGCTCATACGACAAATTCTTCAAAACGTGGTACCCTTGGATTCACTTCAAGGAGACGATTCAGTCAAATATAGACACAGCAGGAGCTGGTAACACCTCAGTATCTCAGTGCAATCAGTAGACCCATGACAAAGACCATTGACCTACCCTATACCCCCCCTCCCCCCACATACTATACCCGCCTCCCCCCCACTTTTCTCTCATCTTATACTTGTTCTTCTTCTATACCTATCACTTTTCAAGATGGGTGGTGACCATGGTGGCCATTTTGAAGTCGGACATTTTGAATCCAACTTTAGTTTTTTCAATAGGAAGAGGGTCATGTGACACTTCAAACTTATTGGGAATTTCACAAGAAAAACAATGATGTGTTTGGTTTTAACGTAACTTTATTCTTTCATGAGTTATTTACAAGTTTCTGACCACTTATAAAATGTGTTCAATGTGCTGCCCATTGTGTTGGATTGTCAATGCAACCCTCTTCTCTATATACTGCTATATACTACTATATACACCGCAGGAGAAATGCTAGCACAGGCTTCCAGTATCCGTATACACTGCTATATACTACTATATACACCGCAGGAGAAATGCTAGCACAGGTTTCCAGTATCCGTATACACTGCTATATACTACTATATACACCGCAGGAGAAATGCTAGCACAGGCTTCCAGTATCCGTATACACTGATATATACTACTATATACACCGCAGGAGAAATGCTAGCACAGGCTTCCAGTATCCATATACACTGCTATATACTACTATATACAACGCAGGAGAAATGCTAGCACAGGCTTCCAGCATCCGTATACACTGTTATATACTACTATATACACCGCAGGAGAAATGCTAGCACAGGCTTCCAGTATCCGTATACACTGTTATATACTACTATATACACCGCAGGAGAAATGCTAGCACAGGCTTCCAGCATCCGTATACACTGATATATACTACTATATACACCGCAGGAGAAATGCTAGCACAGGCTTCCAGTATCCGTATACACTGCTATATACTACTATATACACCGCAGGAGAAATGCTAGCACAGGCTTCCAGTATCCGTAGTTTCAGGTGCTGCACATCGTGTATCTTCACAGCATAGACAATTGCCTTCAGATGACCCCAAAGATAAAAGTCTAAGGGGGTCAGATCGGGAGACCTTGGGGGCCATTCAACTGGCCCACAATGACCAATCCACTTTCCAGGAAACTGTTCATCTAGGAATGCTCGGACCTGACACCCATAATGTGGTGGTCACCATCTTGCTGGAAAAACTCAGGGAACGTGCAGCTTCAGAGCATAAAGAGGGAAACACATCATCATGGAGCAATTTCACATATCCAGTGGCCTTGAGGCTTCCATTGATGAAGAATGGCCCCACTATCTTTGTACCCCATATACCACACCATACCATCAATTCTTGTGTTCCAACAGTCTTGGAGGGATCTATCCAATGTGGGTTAGTGTCAGACCAATAGCGGTGGTTTTGTTTGTTAACTTCACCATTCACATAAAAGTTTCCTCATCACTGAACAAAATCTTCTGCATAAACTGAGGGTCCTGTTCACATTTTTGTTTTGCCCATTCTGCATCACCTGAAACTACGGATACTGGAAGCCTGTGCTAGCATTTCTCTTGCGGTGTATATAGTAGTATATAGCAGTGTATATGGATACTGGAAGCCTGTGCTAGCGTTTCTCTTGCGGTGTATATAGTAGTATATAGCAGTGTATACTGATCATGGAAGCCTGTGCTAGCATTTCTCCTGCGGTGTATATAGTAGTATATAGCAGTGTATACGGATACTGGAAGCCTGTGCAGCATTTCTCCTGCGGTATATATAGTAGTATATAGCAGTATATAGAGAAGAGGGCTGCATTGACAATCCAACACAATGGGCAGCACATTGAACACATTTTATAAGTGGTCAGAAACTTGTAAATAACTCATGAAAGAACAAGGTTCCGTTAAAACCAAGCACATCATTCATTGTTTTTCTTGTGAAATCCCCAATAAGTTTGATGTGTCACATGACCCTCTTCCTATTGAAAAAACTAAAGTTGGATTCAAAATGGCCGCCATGGTCACCACCCATCTTGAAAAGTTTCCCCCCTCACATATACTAAAGTGCCACAAACAGGAAGTTAATATCACCAACCATTCCCATTGTTAAAATGCAGTGAAGATTCAACATGTGAACACAGCCTAAATATGTCACATCTTCAGGGTATGAAAACTTATGTCACTGCAAGATATTCGTTTTTCCTTTTCAAAAAATTAGTGACCATTTATAACATTCTGGGGGAGATTTATCAAAACCTATAAACCAGTTGCCCATAGCAACCAAGATGGCCTGAAAAATGAAAGAAGCGATCTGATTGGTTGCTATGGGCAACTCAGCAACGTTTCCTCAGGGCAGGTTGTGATAAATTTCCCCCCCCCCCCCCCCATTGTTCTCACTTTGTCATTATGGGGTATCGAGGGCAGAATGATGGGGGGGTGGGGGGTGGGGGGGGACACTTAAAAAAGTGAAAGGGTATGAATACTTTCCGAATACATTGTAAATAGATCCAGGAGCCTCGTGTATATTCAGAGCCTCTTCGTCCATCTTCACATAGCGGAACAAGGAGCTGGAATAACTTCGGTTTATGACTTCTAATTACGGAGTAAGCGGACGCGGCGCCCAGACATGAAAGGAGGTGATCGGCGCGGCGGCAGAGAAGTTCTGCTTTCAGGCTCGCAGTGCAGATGCTGAAGTGTCATTAACCCGCAGAAAAAGTACATTTTCTCCCGTTTCGATGGTTACCCTTTGTCTCCGACGCTGCTTCAAATGAACAGAGCCTAACAAGGAAGCGCTCCGTCTCGGCACGTAGATCCTATTAAGGCATAAGTGATCCGCCGTACAGGACGTCCTCGCGGTTTTGTTTTGCTTTGTTGTTTTGTGGCCGCCTGGAATGGAAAAGAATAAGTTATAGTATTTAAAGGAACGTTAGGTAAGTACGTATTGCTTCTCACAGCTGACTGTTTGGTGCAGTGTATCAGGCTGGGGAGAAACTTAAAGCTTCTGGGTCACAACTAGAGATGAGCGAACTTACAGTAAATTCGATTCGTCACGAACTTCTCGGCTCGGCAGTTGATGACTTTTCCTGCGTAAATTAGTTCAGCCTTCAGGTGCTTCGGTGGGCTGGAAAAGGTGGATACATTCCTAGGAAAGAGTCTCCTAGGACTGTACCCACCTTTTCCAGCCCATCGGAGCACGGGAAAGCTGAACTAATTTATGCAGGAAAAGTCATCAACTGCCGAGCCGAGAAGTTCGTGACGAATCGAATTTACTGTAAGTTCGCTCATTTCTAGTCGCAATGCATAATCTGCAATAGACCCCATAATACTGGAGACATCATATCAGGCAGAGGGGTCTTTGGTCCCCTCTTCTTATGCTCTAGGGTGGTGTTTCCCATCCAGGGCGCCTTCAGCTGTTGCAAAACTACAACTCCCAGCATGCCCGGACAGCCTTTGGCTGTCCGGGCATGCTGGGAGTTGTAGTTTTGCAACAGCTGGAGGAATCCGGAGTGGGTCAGGGTGTAACTTCTACCTCTGCACTCCCTAAAGCTATGCTTACATTTAAGGGACACTTTTGGAGTTTGCTATAGTGTATCCATGTAGGTAAGTGTAGGCAGGCAGTATGCGTGCCACCCAGCTTTCCCAGTCTCCTTAAAGGGGTACTACCGTGGAAAACTTTTTTTTTTTTTTAAATCAACTGGTGCCAGAAAGTTAAACAGATTTGTAAATCACTTCTGTTAAAAAATATTAATCCTTCCAGTACTTTTTTGTGGCTGTACACTAAAGAGAAAACCAAAAAGAAATGCATGTCCTGTGATGTCCTGACCACAGTGCTCTCTGCTGACCTCTGTTGTCCATTTTAGGAACTGTCCAGAGAAGCATATGTTTACTATGGGGATTTTCTCCAGTTCCTAAAATGGACAGCAGAGGTCAGCAGAGAGCACTGTTTTTTTTTCTTCTTTTTTGGCTTTCTCTTTTGTATACAGCCCCTAAAAAGTACTGGAAGGATTATGATTTTTTAATAGAAGTTATAATAGAAGTGATTTACAAATCTGTTTAACTTTCTGGCACCAGTTGATTTAAAAAAAAAAAAAAAAAGTTTTCCACCGTAGTACCCCTTTAAGCACCAGCAGTGATATGCTGCTCATCCTCCCTGCTCTACTCACTGCAGCAGGGCTGCCATGCTTTCTCTCTGTAAGGGAATGTCTTCTCTCTGTAAGGCTATATTCACACGTGCAGAAATTAGACGGAATATTCCGCACGGACATTCCGCTGCGGCAGAATCCCATTAATTTCAATGAGATTCTGCCGCACTGTTCAAACGGTAACATTTTGCACTGAAATTCAGAATCCGATATCCAATGAAAGAATAGCCAAGTCTATTCTTTCTGCAGAGTCTGCAAGGAAATGCATTGGCATCTATGAAACGGCACATTTACGAGCGGTCCTAGCGCCCGCCGTTAGTCAAATGTGCAGAATGTCTGCACCTCTTTTTGGTGCCAACATTCTGCACCTTTTTTGAACATAGCCTCTCTCCACTGCCCACCCTCTCTCCTCACCCTGCACCCGCACTAACAATTCTCTGCACCTTCCTGACGGACAGTTAAATCATACTTTACCATAACCTTGGTGCAACAGCGTGATGTTTAAAACTCCCGGACAATCTCCTCAGGCCGAGAGTAACGCAATCAGAAGACGTTTAAAGGATACTCTGCCCCTAGACATCTTATCCGATATCCAAAGTTTAGGAGATACAATGTCCGAATGCGAAGTTCCCGGCATTGGGACCCCCCCCCCGCGATCTCTTCCGCGGCACCCCAGTCATCCAGTGCACGGAGTGAATTTTGCTCCGTTCCAGATGACTAGCGATGCGGCGTTGGAGGCTCGTGGTGTCATTGCCACCCCCCCTCTAGTGATGTCACACCTTCCCTCTCCATTCAAGTCTATTGGAGGGGGGCGTGGCCGTGACATCACAAGCCATCTAACCGAACACCTGGGGGGTCCCAGAGGCGGGACCATCGTGATCAGACATCTTATCCCTTCTCCTTTGGAGTACGGAGTGGGGGAGTACCCCTTTAACTCTCAGGCTGCAGAAATGGCCAGTTTCGGGACATACCTAATCTCTACTGTATTTTTATTTGACATATAAGAAGTTTAATAGAAATATTTACAGAAATATTTTTTATTATTATTTTTTTTGTTAGATGAGACCCACATTGTCACAAGAGGATGACTCAAGATCAGCTTTATTTTCTGCTCATATTTCCAGTTATAAGTGAAAATAGATTCCGATTCCGGGGCCCCAGTCAGGACCATCTGGGTATTGTTCCGGTCCATGTTTCCACTGATATGATTGAAGGTCGGTGACTCGTTCCTTCTTCCTATTGTAGATTCATTTAGAAACAGAATACGAACAATCTGAATGTATTTTGCATCTCAGTATGAAGATATTTCGCAGCGTGCGTCCCTTTCATGTACTGTCCCGTTTCCTTCATATGTCACGTACATCGTCACTTGTGGTTTCCTGTCACTACAGAATAATCATAAATATACAAAATGTGATACATAAAAAGCGCCGCATGTCTCTCTTTATTTCCTGTATTTGATATACACTGTATACAACAATAGGGGTGACTATCCTTCTATTATAGGATCAGTTTCTAGACAATAGGTTGACCATAGGGTGTCCTGCTGCTAGGATTTCCAACAATTAGCTGTAATCTGCAGGGGCACCTGTCATAAAGTGTTTAAGTTCTATAACAGCGCCTCCACAGGGGAAATGAAGAACAATGTAGGGACATGTTGGGTCCTCCAAGGAAGAGGACACTCTTTGTAGCAACTCTCCACTCTAATAGATGAAGGTTTTTAATAGGGGACCTCCTCCTAAGAATATTTGAAGAAATATTTTTCTTAAAGGGGTACTCCACTGGAAAATTTTTTTTTAGAAACCAACTGGTGCCAGAAAGTTAAACAGATTTATAAATAACTTCTACTAAAAAAATATACATTCTTCCGGTACTTATCAGCTGCTGTTATGATCCCACGGAAGTTCATTTATTTTTGAATTTCCTTTCTGTCTGTCAACAGTGCTCTCTGCTGACACCTCTGTCCATGTCAGGAACTGTCCAGAGCAGAAGAGGTTTTCTATGAAGGTTTGCTCCTACTCTGGACAGTTCCTGACATGGACAGAGGTGTCAGCAGAGAGCACTGTGGTCAAGCACAAAGGAAATTCAAAAAGAAAAGAACTTCCTGTGGATCCATAACAGCAGCTGATAAGTACTGGAATAATTAAGAGTGTTTAATAGAAGTAATTTACTAATCTGTTTAACTTTCTGGCACCAGTTGATAAAAAAAAAATTCCACTGGAGTACCCCTTTAACCAGACAACCCCTTAAAGGGGTACTCCTGTGGAAAACATTTTTTTTTTAATCAACTGGTGCCAGGAAGTTAAACAGATTTGTAAATTAATTTTATTTAAAAAAAAATCTTAATCCTTCCAGTACTTATCAGCTGCTGTATGCTCAAGCGGAAGTTGTGTAGTTATTTCCAGTCTGACCACAGTGCTCTCTACTGACACCTCTGTCCATGTCAGGAACTGTTGAGGGAATGGCACCCTCTCTAGCCATGCACCCCTCCCCCTTTTCCCAGGAGGGATTTTAAATTGATAATGGATCTAGCATATCACCCAGACAAGAGGCTATATGCACAGCAGAGGTGAGAGTTGTGAGTATTAGACTCATAATGTATGTTAGGGACCCATCCGAAAACGGCCGCCTCCACGTGGTGGATGGGGGACACGTTTTGATCAAAAAGTGCGCTGAGAGCCTTAAAAAAATTCTGATAAAAAAATTCTGAGATAAAAAAAATTCTGATAAAAATTTTTATTATTTTTTTTTATATAATGTGCCGTTGCAATATTTGTGTTTGTATACATGTCAGGAACTGTCCAGAGCGGGAGAGGTTTGCTAGGAGGATTTGCTCCTGCTCTGGACAGTTCCTGACATGGATAGAGGTGGCAGCAGAGAGCACTGTGGTCAGATTGGAAAGGAGTACACAACTTCCTCTGATGTATACAGCAGCTGATAAGTACTGGAAGGATAATTTTTTTTTTTAATAGTAATTTACAAATCTTTTTAACTTTCTGTCACTAGTTGATTTAACAAAATTGTTTTCCAGTGGAGTACCCCTTTAAATATGGAAGGAAAAATCCACCTAAAATGATCTTAGCTATCTTTTCTGATATCTATATTAAATGGGCACCGTCATAACAAAAAATGACATGTCGTTGGCTGTCCGGGCATGCTGGAAGTTGTAGTTTTGAAGACCACTGTTATAGGGTCTCAATTTATTAGCATCTTCTCCTAAATTCTTTGGCTATGTTGTTCTTTGAGCACTTCTTACCCCTTCTCAATTTATCAAAGTTGAACCTATAAATTATAAGTGAGAGTATACGCCTGGGTGAATCCTCAGCAGATATCCTCAGTCTTACGCTGATGGGGTTTTTGATGCTTGGAGCGGTGTTTTTTGAATGAGGTCGACTCCTCTTTAATTTGGGTTTGTAAATGCTGGAGCGCTCTGTAAATGATGTTCCTTCTCTACTGCAACCTGCAATGTCTATATTGCCTGCAGGTAAGTATCAGAATGATATGTCTGCTCTCCCTGAACCGCCGCATCCATCACTGCCATGATCTGTCGTACCTTGCTTTCCCAGTACTGTAACGTGCATGTAGGTGTGCCACTGCATCTCAATGAGCAAAGTTTTATGATTTGTAGAGTCTCTATGGCTTTTTATTGATTTAATTATGTGTTCCATGCTAGGCTAGGGCAACATTGGGGCTTGTGTCATCAGAAACAATAATAGTCCCTATACATATATATATATACAGTGACCCCCCGACATACGATGGCCCCAACATATGATCAAATCGACATACGATGGCCTCTCAGAGGCCATCGCATGTCGATGTCAGCATCGACATACAATGCTTTTTTATGTCGGGGCCATCGCATTAAGTGCTATCCGGCAGCTCAAAATGCTTAAGCTGCTGCCGGATAGCAGCTTAATGTTCCCCGTGTGGTGCGGTGAGTATTACTTACCCCTCCAAGATGCTCCGGGGTGCCCTTCAGGTCCAGCACTAGTCCTCTGGTGTCTTCTTGGCCCTCTCCGGTGATGTCAATACGAAGCTGCGCACGCCGTCCCGTCATCCAATAGGAACGGCGTGCGCAGCGACGTAATGACGTCGCTACGTAGGCCCAGTAAGGCCTTGCGGAAGACAGCGGAGGACCGGAGAAGACAGCGGAGGACCGGAGAAGACCAGGAGAGCCCAGCAGAGGACCGGAGTAGACCAGGAGAGCCCAGCAGAGGACCGGAGATGACCAGGAGAGCCCAGCAGAGGACCGGAGTAGACCAGGAGAGCCCAGCAGAGGACCGGAGATGACCAGGAGAGCCCAGCGGAGGCCCGGAGTCACCATCGGGAGTGACGGGGACATCACCAGGAGCGGCGGGACGTGTGAGTACAGCTTCCTATACTTTACATTGCACGAATCCCTCAACATACGATGGATTCGACAAATGATGGCTCGTTTGGAACGAATTACAATCGTATGTTGAGGGACCACTGTATATATATATATATATATATATATATATATATATATTTAAATACACATATAGAAATATATACTCATTATATATATAGAGTATACAAAAAAGAGTATACAAAAAAGAAGATTGCAGCAGCACACATTGGTCAAAAAATTGAGGCTTTTTTGATCAAAAACGTGTCCCCCATCCACCACGGGGAGGTGGCCTCATTTAGGATGGGACCCTAACACACATTCTAAGCCTAACACTCAGATACCAACTCACCTCTGCTGGTCATATAGCCTCTGACTGGGTGACATGCTGGATCCATATACAATTTAAAACACCACCTGGGAGAAAGGGGTGCACAGCTAAAGAGGGTGCCATTCCCCCTGTGTAGTAAATACAAGCAAAAAGAAAAATAGCCAGCGCAACAACCTAATACACGGGTACACACTGCTGTGGCAGATACAGAGTATACAAAAAAAGAAGATTGCAGCAGCGCACATTGGTCAAAAAATTGAGGCTCTTAGCGCACTTTTTTGATCAAAAACGTGTCCCCCATCCACCACGGGGAGGTGGCCTCATATATATACTGAGTTTCATATACTGTATATATCCATATACATTTATACATTCCTAAAAACCTGTGCAGAGGAATAGTTGACCAGTTTTCCATAGCAACCAATCAGATTGCTTCTTTCATTTAAAAAAAAAAAAAAAAAAGGCTCTGAAGACTGAAAGATGCGATTGATCAGTTGGTCGATTTTAACAAATCTACCCCAGTGTGTATGTTCCAACATCACTTCCAAACAACAAAAGCCAGGTGTGGTGTGGTGAGGGTAATTTGTGTATTAACCTCTTCGTGATGCCAGGGCATAGTTGACACCACCCGAGGTAGACCAGCATCGGGCAAATAATCACTCCGACGCATGGTTACATTTAACTGGTATGCTTTATTGAGGTAGACAAAGTGTTAAAGGCCATACAGTTCAGATTGACACTAAGGAGATGCAGGGTGAACTTAGGGAAGCTTATAGGCTTTCTGGGACTTGTAGTTGCAATTGTATTGACTGATGCAGCCACGCTTGAATTCAGTAATTGATAGACTGACTTGACTGACTACTTGACTGGACTGGACTTCAGCAGAATCCCCAATAGGTTTAGTTCCTACCGTCAGGCTTTGACTTTTACCCACGGTGCAGGGGTTAGCTGGTGGATCCGTGTCAGAGGTTGGTAAGAATGGTGGGGAAGGGGGGGGCCGCAGTGGCTGTTAAGGAGAAGGTGGGTGAGGAGTTCCGTTTGGCGTATGCCGCTAGGGGGGAAGTTTACGCTTGCTTTGAGGGGCCATTGGGGGCTCACTTAAAGCTGGAAGTTAGGGAAAAGATCTGGAAAGACGAGTATGTAGAGATTTTCTCCTTGCTTCCGTTAGAGAAATTTAATTTGGACCGTAGAAAGCCTGAAGAAAGTAAGAAGGAGGAGGAGGAAAAGAGGCGGAATTTTTCCAACTGGCTCCAGGCTTTTTCAATTTTAGCGAACGTTATTGGGGAGAAGGCGCCGGAACATTACTCCGCGTTGTTCTGTTATCTTGACGCGATCGGGGAGGCTTATAGGGTGTATGGGGGGGTTGCCTGGCTGAGATATGATGAGCAGTTTAGGCAGGGGAAGGCGGTGAGGCCTTCGATTAGGTGGGACCACAAGGATATCGGATTGTGGATGCGCCTGATGGCCACTCCGCGGGGTGGGTCTCAGTCCTTTCCTGGGTCAGCCGGCGGGTCATCCGCAGCGGGGCCGTCGGCTGGGATGCGAAAAGGCTGCTGTTGGCAATATAATGAGGGGCAGTGTAGATTTGCGGCAGACTGCCGTTTTAAGCATGAATGCTCCGGGTGCGGGGGGGGGCGCACAGTTATTCCAAATGTTTTAAGCGGGGGAAGGGCCGTGCTGCAAAGGCTACGCAGTCCCGGGGCAACGGCGGTAAAGGTGGATGCGATGCGCCGGTATCTAGGACTGTATCCAAACAGGGAGGGAGCAGAGTTGTTGTTAGCGGGTTTCACTGAGGGTTTTAGGATCCCTAGTTCAGCGGTTGCTTCTGGGTTACAGGTTAGGAATTTGTTGTCGGCTTATCAGTTTCCGCAGGTTGTGTCCGCTAAGTTGGCTAAGGAGGTGGAACTGGGGCGTATGGCAGGCCCGTTTTCGGACCGGCCTTTGCAGGATTTGGTTGTTTCCCTGTTGGGGGTGGTGCCGAAAAAGAAGCCGGGAAAATTTCGGCTCATACATCACTTGTCGCATCCGGCTGGGGCGTCTGTGAACGATGGCATCGACGAGGAGGTTTGCTCAGTGATGTATACGTCATTCGATGCTGCGGTTAGGTGGGTGCAGAATTTTGGTCGGGGTGCGCTTTTGGCAAAAACGGATGTGGAATCGGCTTTTTGGTTATTGCCAGTGCATCCGGAAAGTTTTCACTTGTTGAGTATTCATTGGGGGGGGTCGTATTATGTTGATTGTTGTTTGCCGATGGGCTGTTCGATCTCGTGTGTGTATTTTGAGGCATTTAGTTGTTTTCTTGAGTGGGTTGTGAAGCAGGAGGCTGGTTGGTCGTCCGTGCTTCATTACCTAGATGATTTTTTGTTTGTTGGCCCTCCGGGGTCGCGGGTGTGCTCAGTTCTGTTGCGTACCATGGAGGCGGTTGCTCGACGTTTTGGGGTTCCGCTGGTGCCGGACAAGACTGAGGGTCCGGTGACTGTGGTTAAGTTTTTGGGGATTATCATTGATTCTGACAGGATGGAGTGCCGACTTCAGGAGGAGAAATTGTTGGATTTGAGGTACTGCGTGGCGAAGTGTCGCAACAGTAGGAAGGCGCAGTTGAAGGAGGTGCAGTCTTTGTTGGGGAAATAAAATTTTGCGTGTCCAATGGGGAGGGTTTTTTGTCGGAGACTGGCGTTGGCTAGGGGGGGCCCCATCATTATGTGAGGTTGTCGGTGGAGGTGAGAGATGATTTGGAGGTCTGGGCGCAGTTTTTGGACTGTTTCAATGGCAGGTCATTGTGGCTGGATTCATGGGTGGATGATGTGGATTTGGAGTTGTTCACCGATGCCTCGGGCTCGGTGGGTTTCGGGCGTATTTTCAGGGACAGTGGAGTGCGGGGGAGTGGCCTTATTCTTGGCGGGTGGCTGGGTTGCTGTCGAATTTGGCGCTTTTTGAATTGTTTCCAATTGTGTTGGCGGCGGAGATATGGGGAGAGAGGCTGAGGAATCGTAGGGCTCGCTTTTGTTGCGACAATCTGGGGGTTGTGCAGGCCATTAATCGTCAATCTTGTAGCTCGCTGCCGGTATTGTGTTTGTTGCGTAGGTTGGTGCTGAGGGGTCTTTGTCTTAACTCTCATTTTGTTGCGGTGCATGTGCCTGGGGTGATGAATTCTGTTGCTGACTCTCTTTCTCGCTTGCAGTGGGACAGGTTTCGCGCGTTGGCACCGGAGGCGGAGCGATGCGGGATTCTCTGTATTATGTCAGAAAACTGTATGAGCAGGGGTTGGCGGTTTCCGGGGTCAATAGGCGCATGGCGGCGCCTGGTCTGTGGTTTGAGTTGCGGGGTTTGGGGGCCGCTACTAAGCATAGTTTGGTTAGGAGGGCGTTGAGGGGTTATAGACGGGATTGGTGTTAAGGTTGATGGTAGACGCCCGGTTTCTTTTGATTTGTTGTTGGGTTTGGCTGAGCGGTTGGGGGCGGAATGTCGGAACGATTATGAGGTTCGACTGTTTCGTTTGGCCTTCGTTTTGGCATTCTTTGGTGCATTTAGGATCTCGGAGTTAGTATCACGGTCATGGGTGGTTGGGGACGGTTTGCCGTTCTCTAATTAAACTCCGGTTGGGTAGGTCTAAGACAGATCAAGTGGGGAGGGGCCGTTGGATTGTCCTGGGTGAGCAGGAAGGGTCGGTGGTTTGTCCTGTTCGGTGCTTGAGGGATTATTTGGTGTGTCGGCCTGCTGGGCCGATGCCGTTGTTGGTGCATGCGGATGGGGGGGGCTTTGTCAAAGTTCATGTTTGTGGCGGTTTTTCGGAAGTGTCTGGCGGCAAGGGGCCTGTCGCCGGGCTTGTACAGCTCACATTCTTTTCGGATTGGGGCGGCTACGGAGGCTGCCCGGTGGGGGGTCGGTGAGGAGCATATTAAGCGGATTGGGCGGTGGGAGTCGAGACGCTATCGGCTTTATGTTCATCCTTCATTGATTTAGGGGACGGGGAGTAGGATTCTGGGGGGTAGCCTCTTTGTGTTATCTTGGGGTTCATGGGTTGTGTTCTTTCTTGTGTCTTGCAGGTCTGCCATGCTGTCTGGTGTGGATTGTGGGCCATTCATATGTCCGGAGGGGCACGGTCAGGGCAGATGTCCATCGCGACGGGGGGCAGCTGGGGATCAATAGGTCGGTGGCGGTGATACGGTGGCTGGGGTTAGGAGGTATGGTGTGGAGTCGGCTTTTGCCGGAGGTTCAACGTTATGTTGCTCTGGATCGTCCTCCGGATGTGATGGTAGTTCATTTAGGGGGTAATAACCTGAGGTCTAGGCCTTCCAGAGAGCTTATTATAGATGTCAAGCTCGATTTTCTGCGCCTTTGGAGTATGTACCCTGGGCTCGTCCTAGTGTGGTCTGATATGGTGGCTAGGGGGGTTTGGCCTCACGCTAGGTCTGTGTCTAGGATTAAGGCTAATAAGGAGGTGGGTCGGTTTGTTAGACGCAACGGGGGGATAGTGGTGAGACACTGTGAGCTGGAAGGGGAGCCGGGGGAGTTCTTGCAGGATGATGGCATTCATTTGAATGCCATTGGTTGTGATCTGTGGGCACTGGGGTTGCAGGAGGGTGTGGATAAAGCGGTGCAGGTGTGGCAGGATGGAAGTAGGTGAGGGGTCACACTTCCATCTGGTGGCAGGGACTAAGGGGTCCTTGGTGGGAGAAATGGAACACAACTTCTGAGTTGGTTTGTTTGAAGAAAAGAGTTGGCAGCTGTTTGGGATACAGCTGAATGGGCCTCCTGGTGGTATGTCGGGGCCCCAGAAGCTGTTGGGAGCAGGCACCAACGCTTGGGGCCCCTGGGCTGGTGTAGGTGGCCAGGTGTAAATAATTGTTGGTGCCTAGATGGAGGAGGAAAAGGTTCAAGAAATGTTAAAGTTGAATGAAGGTTATGTAATATGGTAATGTTACAAAAGTTTTGCTAATAAAGGGGCCTAGCCAGCCCATTTTACCACAATCTGTGTCAGGTTTTTATTGGGAAGAAGGGGGGTGGTGGCTGGTTTAATGGTGAGGGTTGGTAAGGGAAAGGGGGCAAAGTCTAATGTCCCTCCAGTCATGGGAGCAAACGTAGCGAGAGGGGCACCCGGTAGTGGAGTGGCGGCTTGACGGGGGCGTTAGAGCCCCCTGGACCTCATTTTGGTAAGGGTGGATATTTAATATCTATTGTGGGGTAGCTGGCCCTTTAAGTTGGTTTAGGAAGGTAGGGGTCAGGAAGAGTGGAGAGGTCAGGGAAAGTTTAGGGGGAGGAGCCAAGAAGAAGGAGACGTTGGCCAGACGTGAGGCAAGCTCACTTCGGCAGGAGAAGCCAGAGGAGAAGGTCCCACCTGCCGGCCCTCGTTATTAGTGGGTTGGTAGTCTTGGGTGGCAGGGACTAAGGGGTCCTTGGTGGGAGAAATGGAACACAACTTCTGAGTTGGTTTGTTTGAAGAAAAGAGTTGGCAGCTGTTTGGGATACAGATGAATGGGCCTCCTGGTGGTATGTCGGGGCCCCAGGAGCTGTTGGGAGCAGGCACCAACGCTTGGGTGCCCCTGGGCTGGTGTAGGCAGCCAGGGGTAAATAATTGTTGGTGCCTAGATGGAGGAGGAAAAGGTTCAAGAAATGTTAAAGTTGAATGAAGGTTATGTAATATGGTAATGTTACAAAAGTTTTGTTAATAAACGGGCCAAGTCGGCCCATTTTACCACAATCTGTGTCAGGTTTTTATTGGGAAGAAGGGGGGTGGTGGCTGGTTTAATGGTGAGGGTTGGTAAGGCAAAGTATAACGTCCCTCCAGTCAAGACCAGCTTCCCCTGTGCCAGGCACGGGGCAAATAATCACTCTGATGCAAGGTTACAGTTAACTGGCATGTTTTACTGAGGTAGACAAGGTGCTAAAGTCCTTACAGCTCAGATTGGCACTAAGGAGATGCAGGGTGAACTTAGGGAAGCTTATCGGCTTGCTGGGACTTGTAGTTGCAATAGTATTGACTGATGCAGCCACGCTTGAATTTAGTAATTGATAGACTGACTTGACTGACTACTTGGACTGGACTTCAGCAGAATCCCCGAAAGGTTTAGTTCCTACCGTCAGGCTTTGACTTTCACCCACGGTGCAGGGGTTAACTTGCAGTAGATGCATGGTTGCAGGATTGGGACTCAGGCCTCCTTTAGGAACAACAGACAAACTCCTCAGACTTCTCTTCACTGTACCTCAGCTACAAGAGCACAAGAGAGCGAGCTAAACCCTGACCTCACTAAATAAGGTGACAGTTTAGAGCGATCCCATTGGGTAGATAAGTCACCTGTTCACCACTGTATACTCCCCTTAACAACAAGGTCCTTAGCAACAATAGATTTCTTAAGGCAACAGTGCATCGTAATACAATATATTAACACTTATGTAACATGACATTAGTAAATGCAATATAGAGAGTTCTAAGGAGAGGGGACCCATGACAGACATTGAGCAGCATCGGCCACACAGGATGGGCAGGAGTACAGAAGAACATGTGATTCTGTACTGGGTCACCCCACTAGCCCCTCCCAAAAGCCATGTCCTTCTATATTCTGACTTTTTTTTTCCTGCTCAAGGTCAAAAGCTTCACTTTTTGCCCATATACCCACATGACAGGTCCTTCAACTAAAATCTTTTCACCACAGCTCAGACCCACCTTATTCTACAAGCTCTGTGTCTCAGAGGGTATGTGTCGGTTCTACTTGCAAGCCACGCCCCCTCTCACAAGCCATGCCCCCCAATGTCCTTCTATTTTCAGCCAACAATGAATTCAGTCACAGCTTAGCCACACCTGAGGATGGGATATGAGGACGGGATATGAGGACGAGATATGTGGACTGGATATAAGGATAAGAGGTTGGTATATGACATCAGGATTTGGGGATGGGATATGAGGTTGGGATATAAGGGATGGGATATGAGGATAAGAGGTCGGGATATGAAGTCGGTATATGACATTAGTATATGGGGATGGGATAGGAGGTCATGATATAAAGAGGGGGTATGAGGACGGGATATGAGCACAAGAACGTCATTGTTGCTTTTCCTCCCCCACATGGCATTGCCGGGTACTCTGATAGCATACCAATAAACTTAACTTATGTGTGTATATATGTGTGTATGTATGTTCCAGCATAACTTATGACCGGCTGCAGATATTTTGATTAAACTTAGTGCACATGTTGCTGATATGTCAACTAAATATATAGTAGAATTTAGAGAGGTCCCAATACCAACAATCTCCACAGATCAAGAGTAAAACAGCAGAACCCGAACAGTTAAATCATACTTTACCATGATGTAATGTGACCAGGAGATGTACCAGAAGCCCCATGCAAGTCTGTGGTACCTCAGGTATGTCTCCTGATTGCTTTCTTGTGGAGCTGAGGAGGTTGCCCTGTTACGCTGAGCGCTCCGGGCCCCCTGCTGGCCTCGGAGCGCTCACAGCATGTGTCCCCAGGCAGCGCTCCGGCATCTCGGCGTGGGCGTCCCTGCTCTCTAGGGTGCACGCGTGCCTGTACTCTTAGATTTAAAGGGCCAATGCACCAGTGATTGGTGCCTGGCCCAAAGTGTTTATTAAGGGTTAAGGTTTGTGAGAGGCAGTGCTGGTTGGACTTAATAAGGCATTCACCTGTGCACTGCCTATAAATACCTTCTCCTCCCACAGCCTCCTGCCGGATCTTTGTGCCTTGTGAAAGCTTTCCCTGTTGTTCTAGTGTTACCCTGCCTGTTGCCGACCCGTTGCCCGTGACTACCGCCTTAGAACCTGTGCTGCCTGCCCTGACCATTGCTACGTCTGACTACGCTTCTGCCTATCTTTCCTGTACCGCGTCTATCTCAGCAACCAGAGGAGTTGAGTCGCTACCTGGTGGAACGACCTGGGGATTACCGCCGCAGCAAGACCATCCCGCTTTGCGGCGGGCTCTGGTGAAAACCTGTAATCTCTTAAACTCCGTTCAACTGGTACGGCCCACGCCATCTCTCCTCTGGTCCAGTGGATCCACCTGCTGCCATCTGACCGGACCGTGACAGTAAGATCCGGCCATGGATTCTGTTGAGGTACCTGATCCTAAGGATCTGCCTAAGGTCGTTGCCATGGAGGCCCGCCAGCTCCAGCACATGTCCGCCATGTTGCAGCAGATCATCTCTACCCAGCAGCAGCCTACTCCACCGCCTGTTCCTGCTCCTCTGCCAGCAACTGTTTCCAGAGTACTCCTGTCCCTGCCTGAGAAGTATGCTGGAGATCCGAAACAGTGCCGTGGTTTTCTTACCCAGTGTTCTCTGCACCTCGAGATGTCTGCTGACTTATTTTCTTCTGAGCGTGCTAAGGTGGCATCATACTCTGTCTGCTCACTGGGAAGGCCCTGGCCTGGGCTACACCATTATGGTACCGCTCTGATCCTGCCGCAACCTCCGTCCAGCACTTCTGTCGGGAGTTTTGGAGTGTATTCGAGGAACCCGCCCGGGTTTAGCTTTGCTAAATTTGACCCAAGGAGGCGCTTCTGTGGGTGATTACGCCATTCAATTCCGTACTCTCGCCTCAGAGTTGAATTGGAACAATGAAGCCCTATGTGCTACATTCAAGAAGGGACTAAGCAGTGAGATTAAGGACGTTCTAGCTGCACGTGAGATACCTGCTAACCTTGGTGACCTCATTCTCCTGGCCACAAGAATTGACAAGCGTTTCTCAGAGAGACAAGAGGAACTCCTTCAAGAAAGAGAGAAGGCTCGTACAGGACGCTATACTCACTTGTCTCCGGTTTTTCAGCATCCAATGCACCTCTTCTCTGGGCCTCCCGCCGTGGAAGCCATGCAAGTGGACCGGTCTCGCCTGACCTCACAAGAACGTAGTCGTCGCAGACTCAAAAATTTGTGTCTGTACTGCGCTAGTACCGAGCATTTCCTCAGAGACTGTCCTCTCCGTCCTCCACGTTCTGGGTAACGCACGCACCTAGTAAACATAGGAGAGTCATTGCTGGGTGTGGATTGTTCCTCCCCACGCCTGACGGTATCTGTGCAGCTTTCCGTGCCTGCCAAGTCTTCCTTCACTGCCACAGCCTTCTTGGATTCTGGATCTGCCGGCAATTTCATCCATGCCTCCTTGATAGACAAGCATCAAATTCCTGTGGTTTGTTTGTCCAAGCCTTTCTTCATCTCTACAGTCAATGGAGAGAGACTTACTACTACTGTCCAGTACCGCACTCCACCTCTACAAATGGACATTGGCTTTCTGCATACTGAAAGTTTGGAGTTATTTGTCCTACCCTTTTGCTCCTCTGAATTCCTCCTTGGTTTGCCCTGGCTTCATTGTCCCGTCCTGGATTGGACCACCGGAGAAATCCAGAGTTGGGGGTCCTCTTGCTTCGGCTGCTGCCTCAAGACTGTACCCGTCAAGCAAGACCTTGTTGCTTCTCCGCCACCAAGCCTTCCAGAACCCTACCACAGCTTTGCCAACATCTTTTGTAAGATGCAAGCTGAAGTTCTTCCACCTCATAGACCCTATGATTGTCCGATCGATCTGATGCCAGGGAATACTCCTCCTTGGGGTCGTATCTATCCACTCTCTCCACCAGAGACACTTGCCATGTCGGAGTACATCCGAGAAAACCTGCAGAGGGGTTTCATAAGGAAGTCCTCTTCTCCAGCTGGAGCCGGGTTTTTTTTTTGTTACTAAAAAGGACGGCTCCCTCCGCCCATGCATAGATTACAGAGGACTTAACAAGATCACAGTTGAGAACCGTTACCCTCTCCCCTTGATCTCTGAGCTCTTTGACCGTCTGCATGGGGCCAGAATCTTTACCAAGCTGGATCTCCGTGGAGCTTACAACTTGATTCGAATTAGAGAGGGTGACGAGTGGAAGACCACATTTAACACATGGGATGGCCATTTTGAATACCTGGTGATGCCCTTCGGCCTCTGCAACGCGCCTGCCGTGTTTCAAGAATTTGTCAATTACATTTTCAGAGATCTGCTTTACACCTGCGTGGTCGATTACCTTGATGACATTCTCATTTTCTCCTCAAACCTTGAGCAACACCGGGAACATGTACGCCAAGTCCTTTCACGCCTTCAAAGAAACTGCCTCTACGCAAAAATCGATAAGTGCCCGTTCGAGCGGCCCAGTCTGCCCTTTCTGGGGTACATAATTTCCGCCCAAGGTTTGCAGATGGACCCGGCTAAGCTCTCCGCAGTTCTGAACTGGCCACACCCCTCTGGACTTCGTGCCATCCAAAGGTTTTTGGGTTTCGCCAACTATTATAGGCAATTCATCCCTCATTTCTCCACCCTGGTCTCTCCCATAGTGGCCTTGACCAAGAAAGGTGCTAATCCCAAATCGTAGCCTCCTCAAGCAGAAGAAGCCTTCCAATCCTTGAAAGCCACTTTTGCCACCACACCTGTACTTTCCAGACTGGACCCCACTAAGCCTTTTTCTCTGGAAGTGGATGCCTCCTCCGTGGGTGCCGGAGCCGTGCTCACCCAGAAGTCACCTAGAGGCAGGACCCTAACTTGCGGCTTTTTCTCCAAGACCTTCACCCCAGCCGAGAGAAACTACTCGATTGGTGACAGGGAGTTGCTGGCCATCAAATTGTCTCTTGAGGAGTGAAGACATCTTCTCGAGGGGACAGGGTGGGTGTTTCTGAGAGAAGATTAATTGCGGGTTGGGAGAAGTGGGAGGAAAAAAGAACGCATTAGTGTAACGGCAGGGAGAGGGGGTAGCAGTGCTGCTGTAGTGAGGAGTGCAGGGAAGACAAGCAGCCTATCACTGCTGGAGCTTCAGGAGACTGAGAAAGCTGGGTGGCATGCAATATGCGTCCCACCCAGCTTTCCCAGTCTTCCAAAGAGCATTGCTTTTTTCTTTCCCATAAGGTTTAGGTAGGAAAACTCAGCTAGTCTGTAATAATAAAATATGCACAGTGGTTCATGTAGCATGCTGATGCAAGTTTTTAGTTTGTTTTATCTGTTTACTAATGTGTCAGCCACGGATGTGTCCACATCATTGTGCCAAACACCAACTTCCCACCTCATCCTTATTCTATACACCACCTGGCTTTCTGTCACCACCGGTCAGCTGATGGGTCCCTGTATGATGCCTCTTTATTATGTAAAGGGCCGGTGTGCATGTCATTTCACACTACAGAAATTCTGGGAAAAATGTCCACAAAGAATTCTGTGTGGATTCTGTCTTGCATCACACTCCCATTGACTTCTAGTTTAAACATCTTCAATCTTCTACTAGAACACAGTAGTATAAGACCATAAGTCAACAAAACTATGGGTTTCAGTGTTTATTTCTATGGCAAATTTGTGCAATAAGCTCTGATTTAGCATAATTTCTACACCATTTACAAGGAATTCTGCAGTTTGAACGTATTCTAAGGCTTAACTACTTCCTACTCGCTGTGTCTGAAGAACAAGGTTATGCTCTTAACCCCTTAAGGACAATGGACGTACTTCTACGCCCCCGTTTCCGAGTCCTTAAGGACCGAGGACGTAGGAGTACTTCCTGTCCATTCCCGGCCCCCCGCCGCTAGCCGGAGCCCAATGCCTGCTGAAATTGTTCAGCAGGCATCGCGGCATATCGCCCAGGGGGGTCATTATGCCCCCCCCCCATGTCGGCGATGGGCGCAGATCGCTGGACAATTCAGTCCAGCGATCTGCGGCGATTCCGGGTCAATCGGGTCTCCAGTGACCCGTTGACCCGGAATTACTGGCTGATCGGGGCCGTCAGAGACGGCCCCGAACAGCTATAGCCAGCAGGGGTGAGGTGGCACTGGTGCCACCTCAAGATCGCCCTGATTCGTCGGCCGGTTTACCGGCCGACCAATCAGGGCGCCTGCTGCTGGTGTCACTCCCGCAACCCGCTCCGCCCCTCTTCCGGAGGACGTGAGCGGGTGCGGGACGTGCACCCCAGGTGCTGGGGACCCCGATCCCCGGCGTCAATGTTGGGATCGGGGCCCCAGGAGCAGCGGCGGCGAGGGACTGACCTGATGCGGCGTGGAGCAGCAGCAGGATTTGAGTGACAGCCTCCTGCTGTTGCTTAGCAACAGCTCCCAGCATGCAAAAAGGGCATGCTGGGAGCTGTAGTTATGCAACAGCAGGAGGCAGAGCACCACAACTCCCAGCATTCCCTTATGGGCATGCTGGGACTTGTAGTTTTGCAACAGCTGGAGGCACATTTTTTCTATGGAAAAGTGTACCTTCAGCTGTTGTATAACTACAACTCCCAGCTTGCACAATCAGCTAAAGTGCATGCTGGGAGTTGTAGTGGTGCATCTGCTGGTTGCATAACTACAACTCCCAGCATGCCTGTTGGCTGTCGGTGACTGCTGAAAGTTGTAGTTTTGCAACAGCTGAAGGCACACTGAGTTAAGTAGCAAACCAGTGTGTCTCCAGCTGTTGCATAACTACAATCCCCAGCATCCCCAGCCAAAGTAGTATGCCTCCAGCTGTTGCATAACTACAAGACCCAGCATGCCCTTCCGCTGTCCGTACATGCTGGGGGTTGTAGCTTTTGCAACAGCTGAAGGTGCACTGGTTGCAAAACACTGAGTTTGTTACCAAACTCGGTGTTTCACAACCAGTGGGCCTCCAGCTGTTGCAAAACTACAACTCCCAGCATGCACTGATAGACCGTACATGCTGGGAGTTGTAATTTTGCAACAGCTGGATGTTTCTCCCCCCCAATGTGAACGTACAGGGTACACTCACATGGGCGGAGGTTTACAGTAAGTATCCGGCTGCAAGTTTGAGCTGCGGCAAATTTTCTGCCGCAGCTCAAACTGCCAGCGAGAAACTACTGTGAACCCCCGCCCGTGCGACTGTACCCTAAAAACACTACACTAACAAAAAATAAAATAAAAAGTAAAAAACACTACATATACACATACCCCTACACAGCCCCCTCCTCTCCCCGATAAAAATGAAAACGTCTGGTACGCCACTGTTTCCAAAACGGAGCCTCCAGCTGTTGCAAAACTACAACTCCCAGCATGCACTGATAGACCGTACATGCTGGGAGTTGTAGTTTTGCAACAGCTGGATGTTCCCCCCTCCCCAATGTGAACGTACAGGGTACACTCACATGGGCGGAGGTTTACAGTAAGTATCCGGCTGCAAGTTTGAGCTGCGGCAAATTTTCTCCCGCAGCTCAAACTGCCAGCGAGAAACTACTGTGAACCCCCGCCCGTGCGATTGTACCCTAATAACACTACACTAACAAAAAATAAAATAAAAAGTAAAAAACACTACATATACACATACCCCTACACAGCCCCCCTCCACTCCCCAATAAAAATAAAAAACGTCTGGTACGCCACTGTTTCCAAAACGGAGCCTACAGCTGTTGCAAAACAACTACTCCCAGTATTGACAGATAGCCACTGACTGTCCAGGCATGCTGGGAGTTTTACAACAGCTGGAGGCCCCTTGTTTGGGAATAACTGGCGTAGAATATCCCTATGTCCACCCCTATGCAAGTCCCTAATTTAGGCCTCAAATGCGCATGGCGCTCTCACTTTGGAGCCCTGCCGTCTTTCAAGGCAACAGTTTAGGGCCACATATGGGGTATCGCCGTACTCGGGAGAAATTGTGTTACAAATTTTGGGGGGTATTTTCTGCTATTACCCTTTTTAAAAATGTAAAATTTTTGGGAAACCAAGCATTTTAGGTAAATTTTTTTTTTTTTTTTTACATATGCAAAAGTCGTGAATCACTTGTGGGGTATTAAGGTTCACATTACCCCTTGTTACGTTCCCTGAGGGGTCTACTTTCCAAAATAGTATGCCATGTGTTTTTTTTTTGCTGTTCTGGCACCATAGGGGCTTCCTAAATGCGGCATGCCCCCAGAGAAAAATTTGCTTTCAAAAAGCCAAATGTGACTCCATCTCTTCTGAGACCTGTAGTGCGCCAGCAGAGCACTTTTCACCCCCATATGGGGTATTTTCTGAATCAGGAGAAATTGGGCTTTAAATTTTGGGGGGTATTTTCTGCTATTACCCTTTTTAAAAATATATATAGATTTTTTTACATATGCAAAAGTCGTGAATCACTTGTGGGGTATTAAGGTTCACATTACCCCTTGTTACGTTCCCTGAGGGGTCTACTTTCCAAAATAGTATGCCATGTGTTTTTTTTTTGCTGTTCTGGCACCATAGGGGCTTCCTAAATGCGGCATGCCCCCAGAGAAAAATTTGCTTTCAAAAAGCCAAATGTGACTCCATCTCTTCTGAGACCTGTAGTGCGCCAGCAGAGCACTTTTCACCCCCATATGGGGTATTTTCTGAATCAGGAGAAATTGGGCTTTAAATTTTGGGGGGTATTTTCTGCTATTACCCTTTTTAAAAATATATATAGATTTTTTTACATATGCAAAAGTCGTGAAACACCTGTAGGGTATTAAGGTTCACATTACCCCTTGTTACATTCCCCGAGGGGTCTAGTTTCCAAAATGGTATGCCATGTGGTTTTTTTTTTTGCTGTTCTGGCACCATAGGGGCTTCCTAAAGGTGACATGCCCCCCAAAAACCATTTGTCGCTCCTTCCCTTCTGAGCCCTCTACTGCGCCCGCCGGACAATTAACATAGACATATGAGGTATGTGTTTACTCGAGAGAAATTAGGTTTCAAATACAAGTAAAAATTTTCTCCTTTTTACCCCTTGCAAAAATTCAAAAATTGGGTCTACAAGAACATGCAAGTGTAAAAAATTAAGATTTTGAATTTTCTCCTTCACTTTGCTGCTATTCCTGTGAAACACCTTAAGGGTTAATACACTTACTGAATGTCATTTTTAATATTTTGGGGGGTGTAGTTTTTATAATGGGGTCATTTATGGGGTATTTCTAATATGAAGACCCTTCAAATCCACTTCAAACCTAAACTGGTCCATGAAAAATAGCGAGTTTGAAAATTTTGTGAAAAATTTCAAAATTGCTGCTGAACTTTGAAGCCCTCTGGTGTCTTCCAAAAGTAAAAACTCAAATGTTATGATGCAAAAATGAAATAGACATATTGTATATGTGAACCAAAATTTTTTTTCTTTTGAATATCCATTTTCCTTACAAGCAGAGAGCTTCAAAGTTAGAAAAATGCAAAATTTTCATTTTTTTTCATCAAATATTGGGATTTTTCACCAAGAAAGGATGCAAGTTACCATAAAATTTTACCACTAAGTTAAAGTAGAATATGTCACGAAAAAACAATCTCGGAATCAGAATGATAACTAAAAGCATCCCAGAATTATTCATGTTTAAAGTGACAGTGGTCAGATTTGCAAAAAACGCTCTGGTCCTTAAGGTGTAAAATGGCCTGGTCCTTAAGGGGTTAAAGGGGTACTCCTTGCCTAGACATCTTATCCCCTATCCAAAGGATAGGGGATAAGATATCTGATCACGGGGGTCCCCAGTGATCAGCATCCGGCATTCGTTTAGAGCATCGGGTGCAGCACCGGAGGCTCATGATGTTACGGCCATGCCCCCACAATGCAAGTCTATGGGAGGGGGCGTGATGGACGTCATGCCCCCTCCCATAGACTTGTATTGAGGGGGCGTGGCTTTTACATCACGAGCAGGGCATGGCCATGACATCACTAGCCTCCGCCCTGTATCTGCAGTCATCTGGCATGGAGCGAAGTTCGCTCTTTGCACTGGATGTCTGGGGTGCTGTAGCCAAGATCACGGGAGGTCCCCAGAGGCGGGACCCTCACAATCAGACATCTTATCCCCTATCCTTAGGATTGAGGGATAAGATTTCTAGGGGCAGAGTACCCCTTTAAGAGAACATAGAAATCAATATGGCTGAAAACCCATGCCTGCCGCATCAGGTAAAATAGGTAAGCACAAAGAATACACAAGAACCTCTACATTATTCTCTATTTAATAGACTACACTGCACTAGTTAGGCAAAAAAAAAAAAAAAAACATATTCTGATTGGAGAGGGTAGAAAGCCACTGCCAAACTCCTCTAGCTGTCAACCATCTATCCGAGAATAAAAGGATCAGACATGCTGAAATCCACTTGACATCTGTATAATGTACATAGCCAGCTTTGTACCTCTAACACATGCCACTGTATGGCCTTCAGATATTCACACCAGAGGCATTTAACAGCTATCCACTGGATTCATAAATGCTGGATTGGTGGGTTCCTCTCTGCCGTTTCCATCAGGGTCCCCTTTTCTGGTGATTGGTCAGTGTCCCACCAATCAGACCTTCACCAATCAAGCTTCAGTCTGAAGTCGACCTTTAAATAATCCTAAAGAAGAAAATGCAGAAGTATATACCATTGATTATAGGTCTATCTCTATTTGAAACCACAAAATACTGAGTTGTACTTAGTTCTGTACTTCCTGTTTATACTTCTTTGTTGAACAGTTGCTTAAGACTACCATTCCCATAATGCATTGCTTTCCCTTTACTCTTCATCAAAGTTCTCCCACCCTGCCTACTCCCCTCAACAGAACTCCAGCATGTTCCCCACCAAGAGCTGCTGCACAACATCTAATTTCACAGCAGGTTGCAGCACCTGCTAATCATACCCTGTCTGCTCCTCTGCCTGTGGCATTGTATAGCACAAGGCAGCATGCTGTAAACACACCTCATTCTTCCCTAAATGTCTCAATAAAGATATATATGTATTTTGGTATATGACAGGTTGATGGTGATGTAGCTGAAAGCACTGGTCAAAGGTGGTGACATCACTCCGGGGGCAGGGTTTGAGCTCAGAGATAAGATCCAGCCATGCCTCCTGAGAGAGCAGAGGGTGATGCGTTGTTTCAGGAGAGAGGGAGGAGCCAGGGAGCTGCAGAGACAACACTACACTGACAATGAGAGGACTATACAACTTTTTGTCAGGAGAGAGGAAGGAACCAGGTAGCTGCTGAGGCCACACTACACTGAGAATGATAGGTCTACATAACTTCCTGTCAGGGGTGAATGATATGTGGTGAGCCACGGGGGTGCGATGTGAGGTGTAAAGGCAGATGGTGTTGTCCAGGGTTAGATGGTGTTCACTCCTTAGTGTTCGTGACGCCAGGGCGTGGTTTGCCTATGTAACCACCCGAAGGTAGCACCGCTAGTCCTATGTTAGGCAGGGAAAATAATAGTCCAAGGCCAGGTCAGGGTTAATAGTAGCTTTACTGAGGTAGACAGATGGTAACAGTCTTTACAGCTAGGCCAGGATTCCAGGGAGGTGACCAGTAACACAAGGGACCTCGCAGCTTGCTGGGACTTGCAGTGACTTTGACAGACTTTAGGACAGCCATGCTGACTATAATAGATTTGACTTGACTGAAGATAGTGACAGCAGACAGAGATGACTTGACTTACTGACTTGTGGCTGTAATTTAGGCTTGAGGCCTCCAGATGTGCTGGACACTGGCTCTGAGATGTCTGGACTGGACTTGACCTCAGGATCTAAGAGAGTGATTGTAGTACCTCCTCCTCTTATAAAGGAGGCTGAGCAAGGAGACCATAGGCTAGCTGCAGGTCATCTGATCACCTGGTGCTCTCTGGGTAACAAAACGTGTGACTTAACATATGACCACTATTATCATGTGAATAATAACCATGTGACCATATCAGAGGTCCTTTACACTTTATGTACAACCTATGAACTTTATGGGGGAACACTGTAGGTGAGCCCTGAGGACTTACAGGCACTCAAGCTGATAGGACTGTAGGATGATATCCCGTACTGGGACATCACAGATATAAAACCACCCTGGAACCAATACAATTTGTCATAACTCTATATACTAAAATGTTATATTTTGAGATGATAGTCTTACATAACTACAATTTTCTGATATTGGGATACCCCTTTAAAATACATTGCAATGCATAGTCCCTAAAAGAAGATATTAACAGTGAAATGTGTTTATTATGATGAACTGTGATTAATGTTACAGCCTTTAATTTTAGCGGATGCAAACTTTGGCAAAAATAAAAAAAAAGTCTCTCTTCCAATTTATTTTAATATGAACAATGTTTTAATTTGCATTTCAAACAGTTTTTGATTTTTGGAGTAATACAGAGTTTAGCTGTATATTTATATCATTTAACACAGACGGGGGGAAAAAGCAACTGTCCTCTTTTGCGCCTTACATAATGTTCTCTAATGACAAGAGAGGCTGCTAGTTTTGCATAATTAGGCAGATTAAATTAAATACCGAGCATTTTAATGGACTAAGAAACCAAATGTCCACAACATTTATTTATTTTTTTCTTTTTTTTTCTTGAAGTGCTAAGTGCCATAAGTTTGTTACAATGATTAAGCTGTAATAGCGGCTGATACTTACGGTATTTAAATTCATTAGTCTCTGGGAGACTGGAATTCATCAGCCGCCGCTAATATTTCATGCTATTTAAGGAGTACTCCGGGTTAGGGAAATTTATCCCTTATGCTAAGGATAAGGGATAAGTGTCAGATCACGGGGGTCCGACCACTGGGACCCCCCGCGTGTGGCCACTACTCATGAATGGAGGCGTGTTGACCACTGCACGAAGCCACCTCCATCCATCTCTATGGGAGAGGCAGAGTGCTGTACTCTGGTATCTTCGGTTCTCCCATGGAGATACATTGACGACATGGCTCCATGGCTCCGTACTGGAGATTGCGGGGGTCTCAGCAGTTGGACCCCCACGATCTAAAAATTATTCCCTATCATTAGAATAGTGGAAAAACTTCCCTTACACAGAGTACTCCTTGGAAGGGGTACTTCAGTGGAAAACAAATTTTATTTTATCAACTGGTTCCAGAAAGTTAAACATATTTGTAAATTAATTCTATATAAAAATGTTAACCCTTCCAGTACTTATAAGCTGCTGAATATGAGGAAGTTGTATAGTTATTTTCAGTCTGACCACAGTGCTCTCTGCTGACACCTCTGTCCGTGTCAGGAACTGTCCAGAGCAGGGGAAATTTGCTATGAAAATTTGTTCCTGCTCTGGACAGTTCCTGACACGGACAGAGGTCTCAGCAGAGAGCACTGTGGTCAGAGAGAAAAGAACTACACCACTTCCTGTGGAGCATACAGCAGCTAATAAGTACTGGGATGATTAAGATTTTTTAATAGAAGTAATTCACAAATCTGTTTAACTTTCTGGCACCAGTTAATTAAAAAAAAATAATTGTTTTCCACCGGAGTACCCCTTTAACTGTGAGATACTACATAAAAATATACAACTTAGGGGAGGCCCTGTGTGATGTGGAGGTAGTAGTGACGGTAGTAGTCCTCATGTGGCCTTCCATAGGCTGATACCACAGTATACTGTAGACGCTGTAATACAGAGTTTACTGAATCTTTCTAGTCCTACAGACAACCACACATACGTGACATTCCTATAATGGTCCCACAAATAATAGACTGACATTTCCGGTTTTATGCAGCTCACTTTTCAGCTTTGATGTATAGACTAGGACTAGTGATGAGCGAATTGAATCTGAATTTGTTGCAAATTTCAGGAAAAATTTGATTTGCAACGAATGCGAATATTGCCGCGATTTAATCTCGCAAATCATTTCATTAAACTCCATTTAGTGAGGTCCAGGCTCCAGGGAATCTAAAATGGCGGATCCACTTGTGAAGACATGAGGCAAGTAATCATGGGAAGGCGGGAACAAGGGTAGGCGGGATGACCCTGAATCACATGTAGGATGCAGCCTATCAGCAGCCAGTCACTCTTGGTATGTCACAGCCCTATATAATCGGCAGCCATCTTGCGGCCAGTCACTTCAGCCTTTCATTGCAGAGAGATAGAGAGGGACAGAGAGGAGTGTGTGTTGCACAGAAAAGCATTTTTACAGCAGTGATTCACCTCCCAGTCACTGTCTACAACATTCTATTACAGAGAGGGACAGAGAGCAGTGTGTTGTACAGAACAGCAGCGATTCACCTCAAGCCCAAATCCTGTCTAGTAGCACTGATAGGGAAGGGAGTGAGATTGAAAGAGAGAGTGCAATTTTAGGTGTAGTACACAGTGACTGTGTGCTGCAGCACTGGTGTGTACTGCCGGTGTACCCCAAGGAGAACTCGTCTGTCCACAAAAAATGTGGAGAGACTGACGTTTGTGAAGATGAATCAGACATGGATCAGCCAGGATTTCCACCCATCAATGCCTGATGCATCAGAGTAGATTGACCATGGTGCTACACCAACACTTCACAAATATGGATTGTGCTAAACATAGTTAAGGTGCTGCTCCCCAGTTACAGACATTCCTCCGCATCAGACCACAAGTAACTTAACTTTTAATAATATTCTTAGGATAAAATATATGGACCCAAATATATATATTTTTTAAACAAACAAAAGTAAAGGTGTGCAAAAAAACATGTGCCACCTACACCACCAAGTGTTGATGTGATGCAAAGACCTCTAAAAGGTGGAAGGGAACAAAGTATGATCCATTGTAACCGGGGTGGGTTAAAAACTTCCCCTGTAAGGCCCTACTCATTATAAATTCCATTAATCCCTTGTTACTCACTCTAAAAAGGGCGGCCCCACACACAGGAACCTCTCCCTTTTCCCCTCTACAAACACTGCCATTTCCCAGGGTTTTTAGGTGGAAATAGGGAGAGGTTCCTGTGAGGGGCCGCCCTTTTTATGGTGAGTAAAAATTGTGAAGAAGGGAATTAATAATGCAAGAGTAGGGCCTTACAGAGGATGTTTTTACCTCCACCGGTTACAATGGACCATTCGTTGTTCCCTTCCACCTTTTAGAGGTCTTTGCATCACCTCAATACTTAGAGGTGTCGGTGGCATATGGTGTTTTTTGCACACCTTTCCTTTTGTTTGATTAAAAAAAAAAGTTTGGGTCCATATATTTTATCCTAAGAATATTATTAAAAGATAAGTTTTACATAATGCATATCCTCAATATCTACTTGTGCACACTTACACTTTTACAAAAGAGACCATTTTCTTCTGCCTACCTGCCTCAGCTACTATTCTGATCCTGCCACCTGCCTGATGCCACACGTCTGATGCCAAGTTTTTCTTTTTTCACCCACCTTCGTCACCGGGTACTGGTATTGCCACCCACCGCACCACTCTGTCACCAGGTCAATTTCAGGACTCCTGATGCTGCTGCTGCCACATCCAGGCTGTCTCATTCTGCCACCATATGTTCTCCTCGTGCTGATGCCACCTCCAGGCTGTGTTATTCAGCCACTATATGGTCTCCTCATGCTTCTGCCACCACCAGGATATGTCATTCAGCCACTATATGTTCTCCTCATACTGCCGCCACCTCCACGCTGTGCCAATCAGCCACTATATGGTCTCCTCATGCTGCCGCCACCTCCACGCTGTGTCATTCAGCCACTATATGGTCTCCTCATGCTGCCGCCACCTCCACGCTGGGTCATTCAGCCACTATATTGTCTCCTCATGCTGCCGCCAACTCCAGGCTGTGTCATAAAGCCACTATATGGTCTCCTTATGCTGCTGCCAACTCCATGCTGTGTCGTTCAGCCACCATATGGTCTCCTCATGCTGCCGCCAACTCCACGCTGGGTCATTCAGCCATCATATGGTCTCCTCATGCTTCTTCCACCTCCAGGCTTTGTCATTCAGCCACTATATGTTCTCCTCATGCTGATGCCAACTCCAGGCTGTGTCATTAAGCCTCTATATGGTCTCCTCATGCTGCCGCCAACTCCAGGCTGTGCCATTAAAGGGGTACTCCCGTGGAAAACGTTTTCTTTTTTTTTTTTAATCAACTGGTGCCAGAAAGTTAAACAGATTTGTAAATTACTTCTATTAAAAAATCTTAATCCTTCCAGTACTTTTTAGGGGCTATATACTACAAAAGAAATGCTTTTCTTCTTGTGTTTCTCTGATGTCACGACCACAGTGCTCTCTGCTGACCTCTGCTGTCCATTTTTGGAATTGTCCAGAGCAGGAGAAAATCCCCATAGCAAACATATGCTGCTCTGGACAGTTCCTAAAATGGACAGCAGAGGTCCGCAGAGAGCACTGTGGTCGTGACATCAGAGAAATCCAAAAAGAAAAGAATTTCCTCTGTAGTATACAGCCCATTAAATGTATTGGAAGGATTAAGATTTTTGAATAGAAGTAATTTACAAATCGGTTTAACTTTCTGGCACCAGTTGATAAAAAAAAAAGTTTTTCACAGGAGTACCCCTTTAAGCCTCTATATGTTCTCCTCATGCTGCCGCCAACTCCAGGCTGTGTCATGCAGCCACTATATGTTCTCCTCATGCTGCTGCCACCTCCACGCTGTGTCCTTCAGCCACCATATGATCTCCTCATGCTGCCAACACCTCCAGGCTCTTTCATTGTGCCGCTCTGTGACAGTAATTGTAATAGTGACGCCTCTGATCTGCATGTCATACTAAATTAAAAGTATTATTTCACTAACCCAGCACACACCCTATGCATGTTACAGCAAGGCAAAGTGTTCTACACCACTATTGAGGCTCTCTGTTGGCAAATATTTGCCGTTTACAATTGCGATTCACCGCAAATAAATTCGGACCAAAACTAATTTTTTGGGAACATTTGGCGAGTCAGCCAAATCTAATTTTTCAAAAAATTTGCTCATCTCTAACTAGGACAGGTTGAGCAGAGTCATCTCGTCATCATTGTAGGATGGGTAAGTTAAAGAAAGCTCTGCTCACAAGCTCTGGGAGAACTGCAAATTATAGAGTTAGCCTGCATAGCAGAAATCTGCAGAAAAATACCAAAAGGGGGCAAATATCAGGTGATATAGTGATGACTATGGAACGGGGAATGGAAAATGAAATATGACCGCATTCTATGTTTTACTATGAGGCCCAATAGTTACCCCTGGAATCATGATGTGCCTAATCGCTGAACCATGCCATCATTTTGTACCTTTTTTTCTGAATTTTTACATAACTTCATGAATCATCCCAAAATAATCTTATACTTTCCATTTTCTGCACTTGTTGATAAAATTGGTCATGGTAGAGTAGGGCCTCATTCTAGGCCAATATCTGGCATTAACCCTTTAGATGCCGTGGTCAAAGTTGATTACAGTGTCTAAAATAGTAAAATAACATTGCTGGTGGCCCAGTGGGGCTGATTGGGACCACTGTGACAAATTTGCGGGGTCTCAATCAGCTGAGAGGATAGGCTCATCCGATTGGTGTTCCAATGATGCAGGAGGCCCAGCAGCCTGTAGCAATGGAGCGCCAATAACACTGATCAATGCTTTGTACAGTGTATGCAATTGAAAGAAACCATGTAATAGTCTCTGATGGGGCTAAAAAAATAGAGAAAAATTATGTGAAAAAAAATATTATTAAATTTGAATAAGCTCCTTCCCCAATAAATGTTTGAATCACCCTCTTTTCCCAATTTTTTACTTAAAATAATGTAAACAAAAATAAACATATTTGGTATCACAGTGTGCATAAATGTCCCAAGACTCTAAACTATTGAAATATCATATTAATTAAATGGCCCAGTCAAAGGCTTAAATGTAAAAAAATAAATAAATACTAAAGTCTAGAATTTCATATTTTTGGTCAGTTTCTATATCGGAAAACAAAAAAAATCATAAAAAGCAATAAAAAAAGTCCTATCAAAACCAGAATGGTACCCATAGAAACTACAGATCACGGCCCAAAACATGAGCCCTGTATGCGGAAAAATAAATGTGTTATAGGGGTCAGAAGAGGATAATTTGAAGCATACTTATTTTTGTACAAAAAGTTAAAAAAAATGTAAAGCAGTAAAATAGAAACAAAACCTATATAAATTGGGTATCATTTTAATCATATGGATCTACAGAATATGGGTCATATGGGTCTGCAGGTGAAAAATTCAAAGCATTATGTGTATGAAAAGGCAAGCACGAAAAACTAAACTGTGAAAAAAAAACTGATGTCCTTAAAGGAGTAGTCCAGTGGTGATTCAGTGGTGAGCAACTGAACATCCTAAGGATAGGGGATAAGTTGCAGATCGCGGGGGGTCCGACCGTTGGGGCCCCCCGAGATCTCCTGTATGGAGCCCCGACAGCCGGCGGGAAGGGGGCGTGTCGACCTCCGCACGAGGCGGCGGCCGACACGCCCCCTCAATACAACTCTATGGCAGAGCCGAAGCGCTGCCTTCGGCAATCTCCGGCTCTGCCATAGAGATGTATTGAGGGGGCGTGTCGGCCGCCCCTTCGTGCGGGGGTCGACACCCGCTATCTCGGCGGAGAGCCGGGGCCCCGTACAGAGAGATCGCAGGGGGCCCCAGCGGTCGGACCCCCCGCGATCTCAAACTTATCCCCTATCCTTAGGATAGGGGATAAGTTTTTCACCACTGGACTACCCCTTTAAAGGGGTTCTCCAGTGGAAAACATTTTTTTTTTTTTTATCAACTGGTGCCAGAAAGTAAAACAGATTTGTAAGTTACTTCTATTTAAAAATCTTAATCCTTCCAGTACTTATCAGCTGCTGCATGCTCCACAGGAAGTTCTTTTTTTTTTTTTTTTTAATTTCCTTTCTGTCTGACCACAGTGCTCTCTGCTGACACCTCTGTCCATGTCAGGAACTGTCTAGAGCAGGAGAGGTTTGCTAAGAGGATTTGCTCCTGCTCTGTTTAAAATCTAAACACTATGTTAGACATAGACATGAATAGCGGGGTGCGGCGTGATGTTACATCTCATGCCACGGGAAACCCAGCGTTCTAAACATTGAGGGAGATTTATTAAAACCTGTCCAGAGGAAAAGTTGCTGAGTTGCCCATAGCAACCAATCAGATCGCTTCTTTCATTTTTGAAAAGGCCTCTGAAAAATGAAAGAAGCGATCTGATTGGTTGCTATGGGAAACTCAGCAACTTTTCCTCTGGACGGGTTTTAATAAATCTCCTCCATACTGTTTAGAATGCGGGTGCTGCACGGAGATCGCTGGGGGGGTCCCAACAGAGGGACCCTCGCGATCAGACTTCTTATCCCCTATCCTTTGGGATAAGATGTCTAGGGGCAGAATACCCCTTTAAGGGGTTAAAGAAATATACACAGACCTGTAAATAATCCTTTACAACGTCTTTAAGCAAGCTCAAGAAGTTTTCAGCCCTTTAAAGGGGTACTCCAGCAGAAAACTTTTTTTTAATATATATATATATATATATATATATATATATATATATATATATATATATATATAGCAACTGGTGCCAGAAAGTTAATCAGATTTGTAAATTACTTCTATTAAAAAAATCTTAATACTTCCAGTACTCATTAGCTGCTGAATACTACAGAGGAAATCCTTTTCTTTTTGGAACACAGTGCTCTCTGTTGACATCACAAGCACAGTGCTCTCTACTGACATCTCTGTCCATTTTAGGAACTGTCCAGAGCAGCATATGTTTGCTATGGGGATTTTCTCCTACTCTGGACAGTTCTTAAAGTGGACAGAGATGTCAGCAGAGAGCACAGTGCTCGTGATGTCAGCAGAGAGCTCTGTGTTCCAAAAAGAAAATAAATTCCTCTGTAGTATTCAGCATAAGTACTGGAAGGATTAAGATTTTTTAATAAAAATAATTTACAAATCGGTTTAACTTTCTGGCACCAGTTCATTTAAAAAAAAAAAATAATAATAATAATAATAATAAATTCCACCGGAGTACCCCTTTAAGAAATTTTTTATTAATAACTAATTTCCATTGTATCTGTGATATAGAAATAATAAAAAGAACTTTCCGGAAACCCAAACCAAGGTCTCCTGCGACGTTCCTACTGTTATTATAATTTAATCGCCGCACTTATACACCGAGTTACTGCGCTCCGATAGATCAGCGGGAAATTGTCTATCACAGGAAGCGAACTGCATGATGACTTAGGGATTTATTGTCTATTTCACCTTTCAATTCCAGATTAACATTTCAAATCCGGTATTATTGCGACAAGATTAATATCCAGGGTTGTCCTTCTATAGGACCTCCGCGTACGTTTCTACCGCTATATAATCATCCAGACAATGTAGAGCGCTGGGGAATGGGGATATGTAAATAATGGCGATGAATATTAATGCGCGCCTTTTAGTCTGAGTCTCCTTTTCAAGACATGAGAATCCTCTATTCGTAATTCACTTTCATCTCCGCTCTTGCTGAAGAAACTTATTTAATTGTAAGGGTCTATTTGAGAAGAAATAGAGGTAAAAGCCAATTTCACTTGGAAAAACCAATGCGGTAAATTGAGGAAGCCCTCCACCTTTAATAGTTTTGATAGAAATCAGATTAAAAAGGTTCTCCGCTTTGAACAATCTCTATTTGCTAGAAGGTTCTTTTAGCAACAAGTTGAACAAAAAGTTTCCTCCTGTATGGAACCTCAGCAACCAGCTGTAAGCTGGGGGGGGGGGGGGGAAGCTTGACTAGGGGAGAGTAGAGTTACGCTACTCTTGCCCCCTGACTACCCCTCTACTTACCACCATCCCCACCAATAACCATAGACTCTTTGTATGGGGCAAAGGCCACAGCGGACCAACCGTTTATTAACAAAATAACAATTATATAACATTTACTCTTTTAATAAAGGACAACCAAATTAAATAACAAATGTAAATAACAGAATTTCAAAAAATAAATAACCCTCAACATTCTGGAAGGGGACCTGAAGGCAGCTTCTCATCCAAGCACTGTCTCTTACTTTGCCCTTGGTCGACCATCACCTGACCCAAGGGCACCACCTTTGGAGACCCACTCTGTCCCTTCCGCCAGGGACCCCCATGATTAGCTGGCTATCAACCCAACTTCCCCCCGCGGCCATTATGACCAGGGCCTCCACCATCCTTCCAGCATGCCTCCAAATCCCCCTCCCGCTCACGCCGCCATGACAGAACAAAACCAAGCCCCCACTCGAAAACCAGACCCCCAAAACACCCTAGCACCAACTTAAAGAGCGGGCGGCTGGGACACGGCTTTTCTCCTTGGAATGACCCCTCCCTTCCTGTTCCTGCAGATCCCAGTACCCTTGCCTTCCTAGCTCCTCCTAGCTTAACCCCTCATCCCGCAAACTAATTCTAACCTGTTAGCCCTATGACTGCTGCCTACACCCCTTGTCATGTGCCTCCTCCTCTCCCATTTTGTACTTTCCGGGGGCTTTCTTAAAGGCTAGGGGATAAGGTTAGGGGATAAAGGGATAGGGGATAAGATCGGGACCCCCGCGATCTCGGCTGCGTGCCTTTCCATTCATCCAGTGCACGGAGCGAACTTTGCTCTGTGCCGGATGACTGATGATGCGGAGCGGAGGCTCATGACGTCACACTCACGCCCCACTCGTGATGACACGACCACACCCCCTCAATGCAAGTCTATGGGAGGGGGCATGACGGCCATCACGCCCCCTCCCATAGACTTGCATTAAGGGGGCGTGGCCGTGACAGCACGATCGTGGCACGGCCGTGACATCACGAACCTACAGATGTAGCGCGGAGATCGCGGGGGTCCTGCCACCCCTTTGGATAGGGGATAAGATCTCTAGAGGTGGAGTACCCCTTTAAAATTAAAAATTTCTGCAGTGCCACCACAGGTGAAATGAAGTAATACACAGTGCCTATTCAAATCAGTGAGATGTCTGTGAAATGCAGGACAAGGAGGTCCTCCTGAAAGAGAGAAGCTCATTGTAGCTACTGTCTTTTTGGCCAAAAGTTGAGGATCCTGAACAGAGGACTACCCCATCTTATATTAAAATGCCATGGGGTCCTGTCTGACAGTCTGGTTCCAAATGAGACACTTCTTAATTACCAAATTCATTCAACGGGGCTGTCAAGTAGAACATTCCTAATAACAAGTCTACCCCAAATTATTCAGGGCCATAAGGTCCCAAACTACTTAAAGGGGTACTCCGGTGGGAAAAAATTCAAATAAACTGGTGTTGGAAAGTTAAACAGATTTGTAAATTACTTCTATTAAAAAATCCTAACCCTTCCGGTACTTATCAGCTGCTGTATGCTCCATAGGTAGTTGAGTAGTCCTTTCCAGTCTGACCACAGTGCTCTCTGCTGCCACCTCTTTCCGTGTCAGGAACTGTCCAGAGCAGGAGAGGTTTTCTATGGGAATATACTTCTACTCTGGACAGTTCCTGACACGGACAGAGGTGGCAGCAGAGAGCACTGTGGTCAGACAGAAAATAACTACACAACTTCCTCTGGAGCATACAGCAGCTCATAAGTACTGGAAGGATTCAGATTTTTTAACAGAAGTTATTTATAAATCTTTATAACTTTCTGTAGAAAGTTGATATGAAAAAAAAAAAAAATTTTCACCGGTTCACCCCTTTAAGGCCGAACCACAAGGTTGTCCTTTGATCTGGGGATCAAGTGATAGCCGGGTTAGGTAAGAATCTGTGTCTAGACACAGGTTTCTAAGAGATAAATCCTCTATTAGTTACCCTTCCATGAAGTACATGGCGGTCACACGAGTACACTCCTTACACCCACAAGATCAACATCAGGCGTGGGGATGTAATTGCAGCCTGGTTTCTGCCACAACCTCCAGGATTGTAGACACCCTTAGATGCAATGGTCAGTAGTGACTGTGGCATCTAGGTGTTTAGGAACAGGAAAGGTGTTCTAACTGCTAGACAAGCATTATGGCCCCTCCATTATTAGTATTGTAAGGGTTCCAGGGATCAAGTCCTGCAGGAATACATGGGAACAGAGTTTCTCGACAGTACAAACACTGTTCCCATGAAAGGGAGTCCTGCAGGAAAAGGCCTTGGTTGGTAATCTTGGGTGAGTTCCCACACTTTTTTCCCAGGTCTTTACCCCTGAAGTGTTCAAGTAGTCGTATGCTCAGTGATGGGATATCTAAGCTCAATGATATCTAACCTACGATATCCATAGATACATCAGCCTTTTCCCAAATTAATTTCTATATACAGTAGTGTATCTCTTCACAATACAGCATTTCATTTACTAACAGCAGGATACAAGGGCCAAATAATCCCTCCGCATTGTGATCACATATACTGTATCTACTGCAAAGACCAATATAACCCCCATACAGTAATCATATAGAGCAGTGATGGTGAACCTATGGCACGCATGCCACAGGTGGCACTCCGTGCCCCCTCTGTGGGCACGCTGCCATCGTTTGCCAGGCGGGGCAAACCAGGATATCCCTGTGTCCCAAAAGATCATTTCGGGACACACGGATGTCCCGGTTACCTTTCTGCGGCCCCGCGTTAACTTTAAAAACGCAGGGGCCGCCGGGAGGTAGCGCACGCAGGGCCGTCACTGACGTAGGAATGGAGGAGAGGTGCATCGGAGCATAGAGGAGGAGGACTTGCGCTTGTCGGCATGTTAAGTTACCATTTACACTTCAGCTTCGATGCTCCGAACACCGATCCTGGAAGGAGCACTGTGAGGCAGTACACATACATACAGCCTCCAGCCATTTATAGTGTAGGCTGTATGTCTGTGGGGGAACTATACTGCACCGAATGTGGGGGAACATACTGTCAACCTAATGTGGGGGAACTGTACTGCCAACCTAATGTGGGGGAACTGTACTGCCAACCTAATGTGGGAGAACTATACTGCCAAACTAATGTGGGGGAACTGTACTGCACTTAATGTGGGGGAGCATACTGCCAACCTAATGTGGGAGAACTATACTGCACCTAATGTGGGGGAACTGTACTTCCAACCTAATGTGGGAGAACTATACTGCACCTAATGTGGGGGAACATACTGCCAACCTAATGTGGGGGAACATACTGCCAACCTAATGTGGGGGAACTGCACCCTAATGTGGAGGAACTGCAACCTAATGTGGGGGAACTGTAACCTAATGTGAGGAACATACTGCCAACCTAATGTGGGGGAACTACAACCTAATGTGGGGGAACATACTGCCAACCAAATGTGGTGGAACTACAACCTAATGTGGGGGAACATACTGCCAACCAAATGTGGTGGAACTACAACGTAATGTGGGGGAACTACAACCTAATGTGGGGGAACATACTGCCAACCTAATGTGGTGGAACTACAACGTAATGTGGGGGAACTACAACCTAATGTGGGGGAACAAACTGCCTACCTAATGTGGGGAACTACAACCTAATGTGGGGGAACATACTGCCAACCTAATGTGGTGGAACTACAACGTAATGTGGGGGAACATACTGCCAACCAAATGTGGGGGAACTACAACCTAATGTGGGGGAACATACTGCCTACCTAATGTGGGGAACTACAACCTAATGTGGGGGAACATACTGCCAACCAAATGTGGGGGAACTACAACCTAATGTGGGGGAACATACTGCCTATCTAATGTGGGGGAACTACAACCTAATGTGGGGGAACATACTGCCAACCTAAGTTGTTTTTTCTAAACTTAAACCTTAGTATTCTGATTTAATTGCTGTGCTGGCACTTTGAGGGGAAAAAAGTTGGCGTGCATTACGGTTTGGGCATTCGGGCTCAAAAGGTTCTCCATCACTGATATAGAGGTTAATACTAGTGTTATACAGGAGCTCTGCAGCCACATAGGTGATTACCATTACATCCAGTTACTACAGGTGACGTCTTCTCTGATTTCCTTTATACTCTCCATCTGATACCATGATGACTTCTTCCAACTGTGACTCATCTCTGCAGAGTATTAATATACCATACTTTAATAATGTCCCCACTAATATTGATCTTACTGTGCCCATCATTCACTAATGCCCCTACTGTGATCCCATTCGCAAATAATGGCCCAGCAGTACTCCCACACATTAAGAATTCCCCCCATACCCCTGTGTAAGGCCTTCACTATTTAATATTAGTAATAGTAATTTTGCCCCCTGTTGCCCTCATACAACAAAAGTTACCACTGTAATAATGTCCCTGTGACCCATTTATATTAATAATGCCCCATTGTACCTCCCACAATAATAATGCCCCCTGTACCCCATACAGTTATAATACCTCCTGTCCTCCTTACTGTAATAATGTCCCCTGTGTTCCCAAATAGCAATAGTTCCCTCATACTGTTATAATGCTCTCAAAAAGGAATAATGCCCCCTTTGCCCCCATACTGTAATAATTCCCTCTGTGCCTCCATATTGTATTAATGCCTTTTTTTCCCCATATGCTGTAATAATGCCTTTGGTGGCTTTATATTGTATTAATGTCCTCCGTGCCCCACAGGCTGTATTAACCCTCCCTGTGTCTCCATACTGCCCCATTAAGGCTAAACAGGAAAAAACCTAATACTCACCTAGTGCCGGCTCCCTTGAAGAATAGAGATCTCTCTCCCTTTCTTCAGGCCTGAAGCCTGTGAGCCACAGGAATGAGATACCTGAGTAGAGATGTAGCCAATTTCGCATGTTCGTGTTCGCCTCGGCGGGCGAACATATGTGAAGTTCGATCCGCCCCCTATACTTTAATATTGCAGTAAACTTTGACCCTGTGAGTCAGAGTCAGCAGACACATTACAGCCAATCAGCAGCAGTCCCTCCCTTCCAGACCCTCCTACCTCTTGCACGGACGCCATTTTACCCTCATTCAGCATGCTGTAGGCTTAGGAAGTGGAGGGTCAGAGAAGCTGCTCCTGCTGTATAGGGAAAGCGATGGCTCGGTTGCTGCTAGGTGGTGTATTCAGGGTCCAGTTTACTCCTAAAGCACTAGTCTAACATCTGCTTTAAGGACAGCACCCAAAAAAGCCCTTTTTAGGGCTCAAATATCAGTGTCTTGCAACAGCTGGAGGCACCCTGGTTGGGAGGGAACCGCTGGTTAAAAGGAGTACTCCAGAATCAAACTTAAGTTCCTTCAAGCAACTAACTACTACAGTATTCAAAGGGCTGAAAGATATCAGTCCGTGTGTTTTGCAACAGCTGGAGGCACCCTGGTTGGGGACCACTGTTTAAAAGGGGAACTCCGCTGGCAAGCTTTTTTTCTTTAAAGCAATTAACTACTACAGTATTCAAAGGGCTGAAATATATCAGTTCGTGGGTTTTGCAACAGCTGGAGGCACCCTGGTTGGGGACTGCTTAAGGGGTTGGGCACTGCTTAACCCCTTAAGGACCCAGCTAATTTTCACTGTAGGACCTGGCCATATTTTGCACATCTGACCACTGTCACTTTAAGCATTAATAACTCTGGGATGCTTTTACCTTTCATTCTGATTCCGAGATTGTTTTTTCGTGACATATTCTACTTTATGTTAGTGGTAAAATTTTGTCGATACTTGCATCATTTCTTGGTGAAAAATTCAAAAATGTTATGAAAAAATTGAAAAGTTTGCATTTTTTTTAACTTTGAAGGAAAATGAATATTCAAAATAAATTATATATTGATTCACATATACAACATGTCTACTTTATGTTTGCATCATAACATTTACATGTTTTTACTTTTGGAATACATCAGAGGGCTTCAAAGTTCAGCAGCAATTTTCCAATTTTTCACAAAATTTTCAAAATCTAAATTTTTCAGGGAACAGTTCTGTTTTGAAGTGGATTTGAAGGGCCTTCATATTAGAAATGCCCCACAAATGACCCCATTATAAAAATTGCACCCCTCAAAGTATTCAAAATTACATTCAAAAGGTTTGTTAACCGTTTAGGTGTTTCACAGGAATAGCAGCAAATTGAAGGAGAAAATTCAAAATCTTCATTTTTTACACTGGCATGTTCTTGTAGACCCAGTTTTGGAATTTTTACAAGGGGTAATAGGAGAGAAATCTTCCTAAAATGTGTAGCCCACTTTCTCTCGAGTAAGGAAATACCTCATATGTGTATGTCAAGTGTTATGCGGGCGCAGTAGAGGGCTCAGAAGGGAAGGAGCGACAATGGGATTTTGGAGAGTGAGTTTTTCTGAAATGGTTTTTGTGGGGCATGTCGCATTTAGGAAGCCCCTATGGTGCCAGAACAGCAAAAAAAAAAAACATGGCATACTATTTTGGAAACTACACCCCTCAAGGCACGTAACAAGGGGTCCAGTGAGCCTTTACACCCCACAGGTGCTTCACGACTTTTTGGATGTGTAAATGATTCAAGTTGGATGTGTAAATGATTTATAAATTTTTTTCCACTAAAATGCTAGTTTTCCCCAAAATTTTACATTTTTACAAGGGATAACAGGACAAAATGCCCCCCAAAATTTGTAACCCCATCTCTTCTGAGTATGGAAATACCCAAGTGTGGACATCAAGTGCTCTGCTGTCGTACTACAATGCTCAGAAGAGAAGGAGTCACATTTGGCTTTTGAAAAGCAAATTTTGCTGAAATGGTTTTTTGAGGGCATGTCGCATTTAAAAAGCCCCTATTGTGCCAGAACAGCAAAAAAAAAAAACACATGGCATACTATTTTAGAAACTACACCCTTCGAGGAACACAACAAGGGGTACAGTGAGCCTTAAAACCTCACAGGTGTTTGACGACTCTTTGCTAAAGTCGGATGTGTAAATGAAAAAAAAACATTTTTTTTCACTAAAATGCTGGTTTTCCCCCACATTTTATATTTTTACAAGGGGTAATAGGAGAAAATGACCCCCAAAATTTGTAACTCCATTTCCTCTGAGTATGGAAATACTCAATGTGTGGATGTCAAGTGCTCTGCTGGCGCACTACAATGCTCAGAAGAGAAGGAGCACCATTGAGCTTTTGAAGACAGAATTTGGTTAGAATAGAAGTCGGGGGCCATGTGCGTTTACAAAGCCCCCCTGTGGTGCCAGAACAGTGGACCCCCCACGTGACCCCATTTTGGAAACTACAGCCCTCACAGAATTTAATAAGGGGTGCAGTGAGTATTTACACCCCACTAGCGTTTGACAGATCTTTGGAACAGTGGGCTGTGCAAATGAAAAATAAATTTTTTCATTTTCACGGACCACTGTTCCAAAAATCTGTCAGACACCTGTGGGGCATAAATGCTCACTGTACCCCTTATTACATTACGTGAGGGGTGTAGTTTCCAAAATAGGGTCATATGTGGGGGGGTCCATTGTTCTGGCTCTATGGGGGTTTTGTATACACACGTAGCCTTCCATTCCGGACAAATTTTATCTTCAAAATCCCAATGGCGCTCCTTCTCTTCTGAGCATTATAGTTCGCCTGCCGAGCACTTAACATCCACATATGGGGTATGTTCTTACTCAGAAGAAATGGGGTTACAAATTTTGGGGGGCTTTTTTCCTATTTTTCCTTGTGAAAATGAAAATTTTGGGTAGCATTTTAGTGAATTTTTTTTTTTTCATCCAACTTTAATGAAAATTCGTCAAACACCTGTGGGGTGTTAAGGCTCACTATACCCCTTGTTACTTTCCGTGAGGGGTGTAGTTTCCAAAATGGGGTCACGTGTTGGTATTTCTTTTTTTGCGTGTATGGCAGAACCGCTGTAAAATAAGCCACCCCTGTGCAAATCACCAATTTAGGCTTCAAATGTACATGGTGCGTTCTAAATCCTGAGCCTTGTTGTGCACCCGTAGAGCATTTTACGCCCACATATGGGGTATTTCCGTACTCAGGAGAAATTGCGTTACAAATTTTGGGGGTCTTTTTTTTTCCTTTTAACACTTGTGAAAATAAAAAGTAAAGGACAACACCAGCATGTTAGTGTAAAATTTAAAAAAATTTTACACTGACAGGCTGGTGTAGCCCCCAACTTTTCCTTTTCATAAGGGGTAAAAGGAGAAAAAGCCCCGCAAAATTTGTAACACAATTTCTCCCGAGTACAGAGATACCCCATATGTGGCCCAAAACTGTTCCTTTGAAATACGACAGGGCTCAGAAGTGAAAGAGCGCCATGCGCATTTGAGGACTAAATTAGGGATTGCATAGGGGTGGACATAGGGGTATTCTACACCAGTGATTCCCAAAACAGGGTGTCTCCAGCTGTTGCTAAACTCCCAGCATGCCTGGACAGTCAGTGGCTGTCCGGAAATGCTGGGAGTTGTTGTTTTGCAACAGCTGGAGGCTCCGTTTTGAAAACACTGCTGTACAATGTTTTTTCATTTGTATTGGGGGGGGGGGACAGTGTAAGGGGGGGTTTATGTAGTGTTTTACCCTTTATTATGTGGTAGTGTAGTGTAGTGTTTTTAGGGTACATTCACACGGGCGCAGGTTTACAGTGAGCTTCCCGCTAGAAATTTGCACTGCGGTGAAAAATTTGCCGCAGCTCATACTTGAAGCAGGAAACTTACTGTAAACCTGTCCGTGTGAATGTACCCTGTACGTTCACATGGGGGTGCAAACCTCCAGCTGTTTCAAAACTACAACTCCGAGCATGTACTGACAGACCGTGCATGCTGGGAGTTGTAGTTTTGCAACAGTTGGAGGCACACTGGTTGGAAAACCTTCAGTTAGGTTCTGTTACTAACTCAGTATTTTCCAACCAGTGTGCCTATAGCTATTGCAAAACTACAACTCCCAGCATGTACTGATCGCCGAAGGGCATGCTGGGAGATCTAGTTATGCAACAGCTAGAGGTACGCAACTACTTTTCCCAGCATGTCGAGACAGCTGTTTCGGCATGCTGGGAGTTGTAGTTTTGCAACATCTGGAGGGCTATAGTTTCAGACTGTAGCCCTCTAGATGTTGCTAGGCAACTTATCGGCTTCTGTCGGATCCAGGGAGCCGTCCTCTTCTGCCGCACGACATCGCCGCCCGCGCCGATCACCGCAGCCGATCCTGTCCCGCAGCTTCCACCGACGGGTAAGTGGATCTTCGGGTTCAGTCCCCGTCGTTTCCCCGTTCTGCCCCGCCTATTGTAGGTGGGCAGAACGGGGAAAACGAAAGTAAACCCCCCCGCCCCCGATCTGCTATTGGGGATCGCGTCTAGACCACCAACAGCAGAGATAGGAGGGGTGGCACCTCTGCCACCTCACTCCTATCGCTACAGGGGGATCGTGGGTGTCTTAGACAACCACGATCCCCCTTATATTCCGGGTCACCGGGTCACCATAGACCCGTATGACCTGGAATCGGCAAAAATCGCAAGTGTGAATTCACTTGCGATTTGCGCCGATCCCCGACATGGGGGGGTCTGATGACCCCCCTGGGCATTTGCATGGCAATATCAGCAGTCACCCCAGTCCGGTCCCTGTCCGGCACGCGGTGGGGACCGAAATTCCAACGGGCGTACAGGTACGCCCTGGGTCCTTAAGACCCAGGTACAGAAGGCGTATCCATACGCTCTAGGTCCTGTGCGGGTTAAAAGGGGAACTCCGCTGGCAAGCTTTTTTCCTTTAAAGCAACTAACTACTACAGTATTCAAAGGGCTGAAATATATCAGTCCGTGTGTTTTGCAACAGCTGGAGGCACCCTGGTTGGGGACCACTGCTTAAAAGGGGAACTCCGCTGGCAAGCTTTTTTGCTTATTGTCACATTAGTGCAAATCATATTTGGTGTGACAGTTGTGCAAATAAAAAAAAAAACATACCTTTTTTGGCTGTTAAATAAAACCAGTCACTGTCACATCACATCACAGTTGCCAGTTTTTTTGCCTGCTGGGCAAATTGTGTCACCCTAGTACAAATCACATTAGGTATGACACTTGTGCAAATTTTACCAAAAAAATTACAGGCAGAGGAAGGCCACCCCGCAGGGGCCGTCGTGTTGCTGGGATTCCCTTTGGCCCTAGAATGGCCAGTGTTCAGAGGCCACGTACCCTGAACCCCCAAAGTTCTGAGAACTTAGTTGACTGGCTATCACAAGACACCCAATCTACTACAGCTTCCGCTCGGAACCTTGACGCACCATCCTTCTCTTCTCCTCCTCTAGCTTAGCTTTGGGCACCTCTCATGCTACCACTTGCCAGCCTGCCACCACCACCAACACTAGCACCACAGCAGCTTTACTTGATCCATCAGAGGAGTTATTTACACATCAGTTTGAAGACATGAGTGATGCGCAACCATTATTGCCAGAGGATGTAGTTAACAGGGATATGTATCAGTCAGGCAGCATTACACACATGGATGTACAGTGTGATGATGATGTTGTACCCGCTGCTGCTTCCTTTCTTGAGGTGTCAGATAGCGGTGAAGGTGTTGATGATGACGATGTGTCCGTGGATGCCACGTGGGTGCCCGCTAGAAGAGAATAAGAGGGGGAAAGTTCAGATGGGGAGACAGAGAGGAGGAGGAGACGAGTTGGAAGCAGGGGGAGGTCGTCGCAAGGAGCTAGTGGCACAGTCAGACAGCATGCATCGGCACCCGGGGTCAGCCAGACGGGATGCCAATCAACGCATGCTGTTGCCTCCACCAGAATGCCGTCATCGCAGAGCTCAGCAGTGTGACATTTTTTTTGTGTGTCTGCCTATGGGATCAACACGTCAGTACAAGCAGCACACAAAGTCAAAGCCGCCATCCTCCTCCTGGTCCAGCATTTTCAGCCAAGTCAACCACTGCTGCCCTCCTTGCCCCCTCTCAACCATCCGCCTCTCCTTCTCTCGCCTTGAGCAGTTCCTGCTCATATGCCCACAGTCAGGTGTCTGTCAAGGAGATGTTTGAGCACAAGAAGCCAATGTCTCAAAGTCACCCCCTAGCCCGGCGTCTGACAGCTGGCTTGTCGGAACTGCTAGCCCGCCAGCTTTTACCATACAAGCTGGTGGAGCCTGAGGCCTTTAAAAAATTTGTAGCCATTGGGGCACCGCAGTGGAAGGTATCTGGACGAAATTTTTTGCACAAAAGGCAATCCCCAACCTTTACTCTATTGTGCAAAAGGAAATTATGGCATGTCTGGCACACAGTGTAGGGGCAAGGGTCCATCTGACCACTGATACCTGGTTTGCAAAGCATGGTCAGGGCAGGTATATCACCTACACTGCGCATTGGGTAAACCTGGTGACGGCTGCCAAGCATGGAATGCTTGGCTCTGCAGAGAAGTTGGTGACACTGCCACGACTTGCAGGCAGGCCTCCTCTACTCCTCCTACTCCATCCTCTTCCATAACATCCTCGGTCGAGTCCTCTTCCACTGCTGCATCTTGCTCCACATCACCGGCACCCCCCAAGCTCCCCAGGTGCTATTCCACATCCCGGATACGGCAGTGTCACGCCATCTTGGGGTTGACTTGCCTCAAAGCGGAGAGTCACACCGCACCAGCGCTCCTGTCCGCCCTGAACGTACAGGTGGACCAGTGGCTGACTCCGCACCAACTGGAGATCGGCAAGGTGGTTTGTGACAACAGAACAAATTTTGAGGTTGGGCAAGTTGACACATGTGCCGTGCATGGCACATGTGTGTAATCTGATTGTACAATGCTTTGTGCTCAAGTGCCCATGCTTACAGGATGTCCTGAAGCAGTCCAGGAAGGTGTGGGCCATTTCAGGCATTCCTACACGGCCATGGCGCACTTGTCAGATATCCAGCGGCAAAACAACATGCCAGTGAGGCACTTGATTTGCGACAGCCCGACACGTTGGAATTCAACACTCCTAATGTTCGACCGCCTGCTCCAGCAAGAAAAAGCTGTCAAGGAATATTTGTATGACCGGGGTGCTAGGACATCATCTACGGAGCTGGGAATTTTTTTGCCACGTTTCTGGAGGCTCATGCGCAATGCCTGTAGGCTCATGCGTCCTTTTGAGGAGGTGACAAACCTGGTCAGTCGCACCGGAAGCCCCATCAGCGACATCATACCGTTTGTTTTCTTCCTGGAGCATGCCCTGCGAAGAGCGCTGGATCAGGCAGTAGATGAGCGTGAAGAGGAAGAGTTGTAGACACCATCACCACCAGTAACAGCCTTATCAGCATCGCTTGCTGGACCTGCGGCAATGCTGGAAGAGGATTTTGAGGAAGAGGAGTCAGAGGAGGAATATGGCTTTGAAGAGGAGGAGGAAGACCAACCATAACAGGCATCCCAGGGTGCTCCTTTTCACCTATCTGGTTCCCGTAGTGTTGTACGTGGCTGGGGGGAAGAAGATTATACCTTCCCTGACATCAGTGAGGAGGAGGAAGGGAACATGAGTAGCTCGGCATCCGTCCTTGTGCAAATGGGGTCTTTCATGCTGTCGTGCCTGTTGAAGGACCCTTGTATAAAAAGGATGAAGGAGAACGACCTGTTCTGGGTGTCCACACTACTAGACCCCCGGTATAAACATAAAGTGCCTGACATGTTACCGCATTACAGCAAGGCGGAAAGGATTCAGCAGGTCCAAAATAAATTAAGAAGTATGCTGTACACAGCGTATAAGGGTCATGTCACAGCACAACAGGGATCTAACAGGGGAAGAGGTGAAAGTAATCCTCCTCCTCCCACGAACACGCCGGCAAGGACAGGAAGCTGTACAGACATGCTGTTGATGGAGGACATGCGGAGCTTTTTAAGTCCTACGCATCGCCACAGCCCTTCAGGATCCACCATCAGTGAACAACTTGACCGACAGGTAGCAGACTACCTGGCCTTAACCGCAGATATTGACACTCTGAGGAGCGATGAACCCCTTGACTACTGGGTGTGCCGGCTTGACCTGTGGCCTGAGCTATCCCAATTTGCGCTCGACCTTCTGGCCTGTCCCGCTTCGTGTGCTGTCAGAAAGGACCTTCAGTGCAGCAGGAGGTATTGTCACTGAGAAGAGGAGACGCCTTGGTCAAAAAAGTCTGGATTACCTCATCTTTCTTAAGATGAATGAGGGATGGATCCCGAAGGGACTGACACTGGGCGATACAGTTGACTGAACAAGGCCTGATCAGATGAGCTGCCTTGGCCTAAAAATGGTCCACACGCTGCTATATTTGAACTCTGAATGCCGGATGACTTGAGTGACTTATCCGCCACCAAGTAGGGTTCAAGCCGCAATGTTTTAGGGCACTTTCTGCATGGTGAAACAAACAGAATTTTTTCTGGCTGCTGCTACAGCAGCGGCTGCGACAATACCAAATTTTCATCCATGTGTACATGCCTAATTTTTCTGGCCTCTGCTCTTGCACTTGTTATGGTGCTGCAATTTTTCTGGCCGCTGCTACAGCTGCAACAATACCAAATTTTCCAGCCAGGTGTACATGCCTAATTTTTTGGCCTCTGCTGCTGCACTTTTTCTGGTGCTGCAATTTTTCTGGCCACTGCTACAGATGCGGCTGCCGACAATACCCAATTTTTCATCCATGTGTACATGCCTAATTTTTCTGGTACTCTCTGCTGACATCTCTGTCCATTTTAGCAACCGTGGATATTAGATGTATTCTAAGGGTAGCATGGTGGATCAGAGGTTAGCACTGCTGCCTTGCAGCGCTGGGGCCTTGGGTTCAAATCCCACTATGTGCTGCCTAATATGGGGGGATCTAACTATGTGCTGCCTGAAGGGAGGCTCTAACTATGTGCTGCCTAATATGGGGGAATCTATATGCTGCCTAAAGGGGGGATCTAACTATGTGACGGCTAAAGCACGTTATTCCAAACTATTTAGGAATGTTAGGTGATTTATGCCCTTTATGGATTAAAACCAGACTCTGCATCAACTATGTAATTTTCCATGAGAGTTTTGCCATGGATCCCCCTCCAGCACGCCACAGTCCAGGTGTTAGTCCCCTTGAAACAACTTTGAAATCACCACTGTGGCCAGAAAGAGTCCCTGTGGGTTTTAAAATTTGTCTGCCCATTGAAGTCAAGTTCGCGTTCGCGGTTCGCGAACCGAAAATTTTATGTTCACAACATCACTATACCTGAGCAGTCGCGATGTTGTCACATCATAGTGCGGACCAGTGCTAAGATTACATCCCAGCAGCCGTAGGCTGCAGGCCTCCATAGTGATCGTTACAAGCTTCTTTTCAGAAACATAACTTAAAGGAGTAGTCCAGTGGTGACTCAGTGGTTTACAACTTATCCCCTATCTTAAGGATAGGGGATAAGTTGCAGATCGCGGGGGGTCCGACCCCTGGGGCCCCCCGCGATCTCCTGTACGGAGCCCCGACAGCCCGCGGGAAGGGGGCGTGTCGACCTCCTCACGAAGCGGTAGCCGACACGCCCCCTCAATACAACTCTATGGCAGAGCCGAAGCGCTGCCTTCGGCAATCTCCGGCTCTGCCATTGAGATGTATTGAGGGGGCGTGTCGGCCGCCGCCTCGTGCGGGGGTCGACACCCGCTATCTCGGCGGAGAGCCGGGGCCCCGTACAGAGAGATCGCGGGGGGCCCCAGCGGTCGGACCCCTGCGATCTCAAACTTATCCCCTATCCTTAGGATAGGGGATAAGTTTTTCACCACTGGACTACCCCTTTAAAACTTCTGGTCTCAATGCAAAATCAGCAACAGCACCCCCCCCCCCCCCCCAACACACACACACACACAAACATTTCTAATAATGGTGTCTCTTCATGGAACAGAGAAGCCTTGGGCCCCTTCAGGTACCTGAGCTTTGTACCTGCCCCTTTGGTCCTACAACAAAATGATTACAATGATGTACAATGATGTATAATGATGAAGCCGTGCTAAATGGGTTACAATTCTGAACTCTACAGTAGTTACTGCTGCCTTTATCTTCATATGTTACCAAAGAGGATGTTTAAACCCTCCTAGGAAAAGTAAGAAACTACAAAAACTAAAAAAATAACAAATTATTACAATGAAATTAAAAACAATAAAAAAAGAAGATAAAATGGAAACAATAACAACAACAACAACAACAACAACTTTGATGAAATGAAACAATAAAATAAACAAAAGGCTTTTCTGTGAAGTCCAGACAGAACTTTTAAAGCTTTCATTGTCATTCAGCATGGCTCCAGAGTGAAATGCATAAATTCATTACATTACTACAATCTGCGCTGATACCGACCAAGAATTCTAACGTGATCGATAGACTCAGCGGGGGGATTTCTGCGGCTCCCGGGGAAATTATAATAAAAAGAAAATATGTTCATCTCTAAGTCTCTGAAGGATCGGGAGCAGGAGACGGAGGATTGTCTTGGGGTTTAGAATAGGAGTTCACTAGATAATTGTACAGCGGAATCTCCAGACACTCCGGGCCTTACCAATCATTAACCTTTTACCTATGTCCGGCTTAAAGAAAACTATTTTATCCCCCCTTTTTTTTTGTTTCCTTCCTCTTCAGTTTTTATTTTTCTCCTTCCTCTTTCTTCTGTTGTTATTTTTCTCTTTTCTCTTTCTTCAGTTTTTTTATTGTTTTTCTCCATCCTTTTTCTTCAGTTTTTTTTTTCATTTTCTCCTTCCTATTTCCTCTTCCTTTTTTTCTGTTTTTATTATTTTTCTCCTTCGTCTTTTTTCTGTTTTTATTCTCATTTATCCCCTTCCTCTTTCTTCTGTTTTTATTATTTTTCTCCTTCCTCTTTTTTCTGTTTTTATTATTTTTCTCCTTCCTCTTTCTTCTGTTTTTATTATTTTTCTCCTTCCTCTTTTTTCTGTTTTTATTATTTTTCTCCTTCCTCTTTCTTCTGTTTTTTTATTGTTTTTCTCCATCCCTTTTCTCCAGTTTTTTTAAATAATTTTTCTCCTTCCTCTTTCCTCTGTTTTTATTCTCATTTTCTCCTTCCTCTTTTTTTCAGTTTTTATTATTTTTCTTCTTCCTCCTTCTTCTTGGACTGAGGGGTGGCGTGTGATGTCATCTAAGATCCTAAATACAGATTGGCCTGTGATCCGAAATACAATTATGGTAAGCTGTGATTGGTTCCTAAATGAAGGTTTGAGATCCAGCATTGGCTGTTGATATGGTGCTCTCTCACTGGCCAACTAATTAGTGTTGTCGTTTTAACACCTTATAAATGGGGCTCAGTTGTAGCTGAGTGAAACATGTCGGGGTGTGACAGTAATACATTTTATTGCAACCCTATTGCATCTTATATAACACAGTGATCACAATATGGGCTATGGGGCAAAATAGTGGCAGGTAGCCACATATATCAGTAACTTGCACCTGCGGTGCACAGCAGGTTGGCGATTAGTGTTCCACAGTATTCATAAACTTGAGTGCAATGTCCTATCTAAATACTTACCTTTAAGTCACAAATCTACACCACTTACTTGATTCTACACTACTTACAGGAATCTGTGGGTACCCAGTGTGACACTCGTGAATTAGTATATAGAGACGCAAATAGGGCTGTGTTTTAAGTGTGGTTTTTTTTTCTCACCTTTTCACCTACTTTTTTTTTTTTGTTATTATTTTACATTAAAAGTTATGTTTTATCGGGTTATATTGTTGTGAGGTGTTGGTACCTCTACATGTGTTCAGAGGCCTGTTCTTAGTAGGTTGAGTTATTATGAGTGATCAGTACATTAAACATTGTTATACAGGCTGTGCATTCACTTATGTAGATAGATAGATAGATAGATAGATAGATAGATAGATAGATAGGTATGATATAGATAGATAGGTAGATAGATAGATAGATAGATAGGTATGATATAGATAGATAGGTAGATAGATAGATAGGTATGATATAGATAGATGAGATAGATAGATAGATAGATAGATAGATATGAGATATGAAATACTGTTACGCCGAGCGCTCCGGGTTCCCGCTCCTCCCCGGAGCGCTCGCTTCACCTCCTCCGCTGCAGCGCCCCGGTCACGTCCTCTGACCCGGGGCGCTGCGATCCTGCTGCTAGCCGGGATGCGATTCGCGATGCGGGTAGCGCCCGCTCGCGATGCGCACCCCGGCTCTCCTACCTGACTCGCTCCCCGTCTGTTCTGTCCCGGCGCGCGCGGCCCCGCTCCCTAGGGCGCGCGCGCGCCGGGTCTCTGCGATTTAAAGGGCCACTGCGCCGCTGATTGGCGCAGTGGTTCCAATTAGAGTTATCACCTGTGCACTCCCTATATTACCTCACTTCCCTTGCACTCCCTTGCCGGATCTTGTTGCCTTAGTGCCAGTGAAAGCGTTCCTTGTGTGTCCCTTGCCAGTGTTTCCAGACCTTCTGCCGTTGCCCCTGACTACGATCCTTGCTGCCTGCCCCGACCTTCTGCTACGTCCGACCTTGCTTCTGCCTACTCCCTTGTACCGCGCCTATCTTCAGCAGCCAGAGAGGTGAGCCGTTGCTAGTGGATACGACCTGGTCACTACCGCCGCAGCAAGACCATCCCGCTTTGCGGCGGGCTCTGGTGAAAACCAGTAGTGGCTTAGAACCGGTCCACTAGCACGGTCCACGCCAATCCCTCTCTGGCACAGAGGGTCCACTACCTGCCAGCCGGCATCGTGACAGTAGATCCGGCCATGGATCCCGCTGAAGTTCCTCTGCCAGTTGTCGCTGACCTCACCACGGTGGTCGCCCAGCAGTCACAACAGATTGCGCAACAAGGCCAACAGCTGTCTCAACTGACCGTTATGCTACAACAGTTGCTACCACAGCTTCAGCAGTCATCTCCTCCGCCAGCTCCTGCACCTCCTCCGCAGCGAGTGGCCGCTCCTGGGATACGCTTATCCTTGCCGGATAAGTTTGATGGGGACTCTAAGTTTTGCCGTGGCTTCCTTTCCCAATGTTCCCTGCATCTGGAGATGATGTCGGACCTGTTTCCCACTGAAAGGTCTAAGGTGGCTTTCGTAGTCAGTCTTCTGTCCGGAAAAGCCCTGTCATGGGCCACACCGCTCTGGGACCGCAATGACCCCGTCACTGCCTCAGTACACTCCTTCTTCTCGGAAATCCGAAGTGTCTTTGAGGAACCTGCCCGAGCCTCTTCTGCTGAGACTGCCCTGTTGAACCTGGTCCAGGGTAATTCTTCCGTTGGCGAGTATGCCGTACAATTCCGTACACTTGCTTCAGAATTGTCCTGGAATAATGAGGCCCTCTGCGCGACCTTCAAAAAAGGCCTATCCAGCAACATTAAAGATGTTCTGGCCGCACGAGAAATTCCTGCTAATCTACATGAACTTATTCACCTAGCCACTCGCATTGACATGCGTTTTTCTGAAAGGCGTCAGGAACTCCGCCAAGATATGGACTCTGTTCGCACGAGGCGTTTCGTCTCCTCGGCTCCTCTCTCCTCTGGTCCCCTGCAATCTGTTCCTGTGCCTCCCGCCGTGGAGGCTATGCAGGTCGACCGGTCTCGCCTGACACCTCAAGAGAGGACACGACGCCGTATGGAGAACCTCTGCCTGTACTGTGCTAGTACCGAACACTTCCTGAGGGATTGTCCTATCCGTCCTCCCCGCCTGGAAAGACGTACGCTGACTCCGCACATAGGTGAGACAGTCCTTGATGTCTACTCTGCTTCTCCACGTCTTACTGTGCCTGTGCGGATGTCTGCTTCTGCCTTCTCCTTCTCTACAGTGGCCTTCTTGGACTCTGGTTCTGCAGGAAATTTTATTTTGGCCTCTCTCGTCAACAGGTTCAACATCCCAGTGACCAGTCTCGCCAGACCCCTCTACATCAATTGTGTAAATAATGAAAGATTGGACTGTACCATACGTTTCCGCACGGAGCCCCTTCTTATGAGCATCGGATCTCATCATGAGAGGATTGAACTTTTGGTCCTCCCCAATTGCACCTCGGAGATTCTCCTTGGACTTCCCTGGCTTCAACTTCATTCCCCAACCCTGGATTGGTCCACTGGGGAGATCAAGAGTTGGGGGTCCTCTTGTTCCAAGAACTGTCTAAAACCGGTTCCCAGTAACCCTTGCCGTAACTCTGTGGTTCCTCCAGTAACCGGTCTCCCCAAGGCCTATATGGACTTCGCGGATGTTTTCTGCAAAAAACAAGCTGAGACTCTACCTCCTCACAGGCCTTATGATTGCCCTATCGACCTCCTCCCGGGTACTACTCCACCCCGGGGCAGAATTTATCCTCTCTCTGCCCCAGAGACTCTTGCCATGTCCGAATACGTCCAGGAGAATCTAAAAAGGGGCTTTATCCGTAAATCCTCCTCTCCTGCCGGAGCCGGATTTTTCTTTGTCTCCAAAAAAGATGGCTCCCTACGTCCTTGCATTGACTACCGCGGTCTTAATAAAATCACGGTTAAGAACCGCTACCCCTTACCCCTCATCTCTGAACTCTTTGATCGCCTCCAAGGTGCCCACATCTTCACTAAATTGGACTTAAGAGGCGCCTATAACCTCATCCGCATCAGAGAGGGGGACGAGTGGAAAACGGCATTTAACACCAGAGATGGACACTTTGAGTATCTGGTCATGCCCTTTGGACTGTGCAATGCCCCTGCCGTCTTCCAAGACTTTGTCAATGAAATTTTTCGTGATCTATTATACTCCTGTGTTGTGGTATATCTGGACGATATCCTAATTTTTTCTGCCAATCTAGAGGAACACCGCCGGCATGTCCGTATGGTTCTTCAGAGACTTCGTGACAACCAACTCTATGCCAAAATTGAGAAATGTCTGTTTGAATGCCAATCTCTTCCTTTTCTAGGATATTTGGTCTCTGGCCAGGGACTACAGATGGATCCAGACAAACTCTCTGCCGTCTTAAATTGGCCACGCCCCTCCGGACTCCGTGCTATCCAACGCTTTTTGGGGTTCGCCAATTATTACAGGCAATTTATTCCACATTTTTCTACCATTGTGGCTCCTATCGTGGCTTTAACCAAGAAAAATGCTGATCCCAAGTCCTGGCCTCCTCAAGCAGAAGACTCCTTTAAACAACTCAAGTCTGCCTTTTCTTCGGCTCCCGTGCTCTCCAGACCTGACCCTTCCAAACCCTTCCTATTGGAGGTTGATGCCTCCTCAGTAGGAGCTGGAGCTGTTCTTCTACAAAAAAATCCTTCCGGGCATGCTGTCACTTGTGGTTTTTTCTCTAGGACCTTCTCTCCAGCGGAGAGGAACTACTCCATCGGGGATCGAGAACTTCTAGCCATTAAATTAGCACTTGAGGAATGGAGGCATCTGCTGGAGGGATCAAGATTTCCTGTTATTATCTACACCGACCACAAGAACCTCTCCTACCTCCAGTCGGCCCAACGGCTGAATCCTCGCCAGGCCCGGTGGTCTCTGTTCTTTGCCCGATTTAATTTTGAGATTCACTTTCGTCCTGCCGATAAGAACATTAGAGCCGATGCTCTCTCTCGTTCCTCGGATGCCTCAGAAGTTGATCTCCCTCCGCAACACATCATTCCACCTGACTGCCTGATCTCCACTTCTCCTGCCTCCATCAGACAGACTCCTCCAGGAAAGACCTTTGTTTCTCCACGCCAACGCCTCGGAATCCTCAAATGGGGTCACTCCTCCCATCTCGCAGGTCATGCGGGCATCAAGAAATCTGTGCAACTCATCTCCCGCTTCTATTGGTGGCCAACTCTGGAGACGGATGTTGGGGACTTTGTGCGAGCCTGCACTATCTGTGCCCGGGATAAGACTCCTCGCCAGAAGCCCGCTGGTTTTCTTCATCCTCTGCCTGTCCCCGAACAGCCTTGGTCTCTGATTGGTATGGATTTTATTACTGATTTACCCCCTTCCCGTGGCAACACCGTTATTTGGGTGGTCGTTGATCGATTCTCCAAAATGGCACATTTCATTCCTCTTCCTGGTCTTCCTTCTGCGCCTCAGTTGGCTAAACAATTTTTTGTACACATTTTTCGTCTTCACGGGTTGCCTACGCAGATTGTCTCGGATAGAGGGGTCCAATTCGTGTCTAAATTCTGGAGAGCTCTCTGTAAACAACTCAAGATTAAATTAAATTTTTCCTCTGCATATCATCCCCAGTCCAATGGACAAGTAGAAAGAATTAACCAGATCCTGGGTGATTATTTGCGACATTTTGTTTCCTCCCGCCAGGATGACTGGGCAGATCTCCTTCCATGGGCCGAATTCTCGTATAACTTCAGGGTCTCTGAATCTTCCTCCAAATCCCCATTTTTCGTGGTGTACGGCCGTCACCCTCTTCCCCCCCCTCCCTACCCCCTTGCCCTCTGGTCTGCCCGCTGTGGATGAAATTTCTCGTGACCTTTCCATTATATGGAGAGAGACCCAAAATTCTCTCTTACAGGCTTCTTCACGCATGAAGAGGTTCGCGGATAAGAAAAGAAGAGCTCCCCCCGTTTTTTCCCCTGGAGACAAGGTATGGCTCTCCGCTAAATATGTCCGCTTCCGTGTCCCTAGCTACAAGTTGGGACCACGCTATCTTGGTCCTTTCAAAATTCTGTGTCAAATTAATCCTGTCTCTTATAAACTTCTTCTTCCTCCTTCTCTTCGTATCCCTAATGCCTTTCACGTCTCTCTTCTCAAACCACTCATCCTCAACCGTTTTTCTCCCAAATCTGTTCCTCCCACTCCTGTTTCCGGCTCCTCGGACGTCTTCTCGGTCAAGGAGATTTTGGCTGCCAAAAAGGTCAGAGGAAAAAATTTTTTTTTAGTAGACTGGGAGGGTTGTGGTCCTGAAGAGAGATCCTGGGAACCTGAGGACAACATCCTTGACAAAAGTCTGCTCCTCAGGTTCTCAGGCTCCAAGAAGAGGGGGAGACCCAAGGGGGGGGGTACTGTTACGCCGAGCGCTCCGGGTTCCCGCTCCTCCCCGGAGCGCTCGCTTCACCTCCTCCGCTGCAGCGCCCCGGTCACGTCCTCTGACCCGGGGCGCTGCGATCCTGCTGCTAGCCGGGATGCGATTTGCGATGCGGGTAGCGCCCGCTCGCGATGCGCACCCCGGCTCTCCTACCTGACTCGCTCCCCGTCTGTTCTGTCCCGGCGCGCGCGGCCCCGCTCCCTAGGGCGCGCGCGCGCCGGGTCTCTGCGATTTAAAGGGCCACTGCGCCGCTGATTGGCGCAGTGGTTCCAATTAGAGTTATCACCTGTGCACTCCCTATATTACCTCACTTCCCTTGCACTCCCTTGCCGGATCTTGTTGCCTTAGTGCCAGTGAAAGCGTTCCTTGTGTGTCCCTTGCCAGTGTTTCCAGACCTTCTGCCGTTGCCCCTGACTACGATCCTTGCTGCCTGCCCCGACCTTCTGCTACGTCCGACCTTGCTTCTGCCTACTCCCTTGTACCGCGCCTATCTTCAGCAGCCAGAGAGGTGAGCCGTTGCTAGTGGATACGACCTGGTCACTACCGCCGCAGCAAGACCATCCCGCTTTGCGGCGGGCTCTGGTGAAAACCAGTAGTGGCTTAGAACCGGTCCACTAGCACGGTCCACGCCAATCCCTCTCTGGCACAGAGGGTCCACTACCTGCCAGCCGGCATCGTGACAAATACTTTCGTCTTTACATAGTTCAATCTGCTGACAACAAAATTGCACAAAAATTATTAGTGGAAATCAAATGTATCAACCCATGGAGGTCTGGATATGGAGTCAAACTCAAAATCACAGTGGAAAACCCCACTACAGGCTGATCCAACTTTATGTAATGTCCTTAAAACAAGTCCCAATGAGGCTCAGTAGTGTGTGTGGCCTCCACGTGCCCGTATTACCTCCCTATAACGCCTGGGCATGCTCCTGATGAGGTGGAGGATGGTCTCCTGAGGAATGTCCTCCCAGACCTGGACTAAAGCATCCGCCAACTCCTGGACAGTCTGTGGTGCATGGAGCGAGATGTCCCAGATGTGCTTAATCGGATTCAGGGGAACGGGCGGCCAGTCCATAGCATCAATCCCTTCCTCTTGTAGGAACTGCTGACACACTCCAGCCACATGAGGTCTAGCATTGTCTTGTATTAGGAGGAACCCAGGGCCAACCGCACCAGCATATGGTCTCACAAGGGGTCTGAGGATCTCATCTCGGTACCTAATGGCAGTCAGGCTACCTCTGGCAAACACATGGAGGATTGTGCGGCCCCCCCCCCAAAGAAATGCCACCCCACACAATTACTGACCCACCACCAAAGCGGTGATGCTGGAGGATGTTGCAGGCAGCAGAACGTTCTCCACGGCATCTATAGACCCTGTCACATCTGTCACATGTGCTCAGTGTGAACCTGCTTTCATCTGTGAAGAGCACAGGGCGCCAGTGGCGCACAACCCCCACCTGTGGACGTCGAGCCCTCATAAAACCCTCTTGGAGTCTGTTTCTGACCGTTTGAGTGGACACATGTACATTTGTGGCCTGCTGGAGGTCATTTTGCAGGGCTCTGGCAGTGCTCCTCCTTGTACAAAGACGGAGGTAGCGGTCCTGCTGCAGGGTTGTTGCCCTCCTATGGCCTCCTCCAAGTCTCCTGATGTACTGGCCTGTCTCCTGGCAGCGCCTCCATGCTCTGGACACTACGCTGACAGACACAGCAAACCTTCTTGCCACAGCTCGCATTGATGTGCCATCCTGGATGAGCTGCACTACCTGAGCCACTTTTGTGGGTTGTAGACTCCGTCTCATGCTACCACTAGAGTGAAAGCACCGCCAGCATTCAAAAGTGACCGAAACATCAGCCAGGAAGCATAGGAACTGAGAAGTGGTCTGTGGTCACCACCTACAGAACCACTCCTTTATTGGGGGGGTGTCTTTCTAATTGCCTATAATTTCCACCTGTTGTCTGTTCCATTTGCACAACATCATGTGAAATTGATTGTCAATCAGTGTTCTTCCTGAGTGGACAGTTGGATTTCACACAAGTGTCAGTGACTTGGAGTTACATTGTGTTGTTTAAGTGTTCCCTTTATGTTTTTTGAGCAGTGTAGATAAATAGATAGATTTCTCTTGTTTGTACACAAATAGAATCTTTCTAAGGAGACATATATTCCTCTGACCTGTAGTACGTAGATCATTTACCCATAAATCTCTGTACGGTTTTAATGATTTCTCGATCTGACGTCTCGCCATTCGTTTTCGAGCACTTACATGTACTGTAATATATTCCAGTCGGGGATGGAGCGGCGGCTGCTTTGTATACATTTCTTGTAAAACGGAGCTGGCTCTTTTGAATAAGAGACATGTTGAGACACAGATCAATATAGAGGTGGAATAAAAAAAAAAAAAAAAAAAAAACAAATACAAAAATAGAGAAGAAAGCAAAATGTGCAAAAATTTACAACTACAAAAGAGTCATCATTTACAAAAAATAATCATCGAGGCTGAAACCTGGAATATGATAGGAATCTCTGTAGAATAGAAATGTAAAAGGGGTATTCCAGGAAAAAAAATAAACTTTTTTTTTTTTTAGATCAACTGGCTCCAGAAAGTTAAACAGATTTGTAAATGACTTCTATTAAAAAAATCATAATCCTTTCAGTACTTATGAGCTGCTGAAGTTGAATTGTTCTTTTCTGTCTAAGTGCTCTCTGATGACACGTGTCTCGGGAGCTGTCCAGAGTAGAAGCAAATTCCCATAGCAAACCTATTCTGCTCTGTGCAGTTCCTATGGGAATTTGCTTCTACTCTGGACAGCTCCCGAGACACGTGCCATCAGAGAGCACTTAGACAGAAAAGAACAATTCAACTTCAGCAGCTCATAAGTACTGAAAGGATTAAGATTTTTTAATAGATGTCATTTACAAATCTGTTTATCTTTCTGGAGCCAGTTGATATATAAAAAAAAAAAAGGTTTTTCTCCTGGATAACCCCTTTAATGACATGGTCTGGATTTAATATGTATAGTGCCACACTGGGGCTCTTAGGGCCCAGCAGAGAAGATGACTTTGAGGGTCTACAGCATTGGTATCCAAACTGCGTACCTCCAGCTGTTGCAAAACTACAACTCCCAGCATGCCCGGACAGCCAACGGCTGTCCGGGCATGATGGGAGTTGTAGTTTTGCAACAGCTGGAGGTTCACAGTTTGGACACTACTGATCTAAGGAGTCTCAAAGTGGTTGTTAAAGGGTTAACTAAAATCAAATGATAAAAAATATGATTACGTTTTCTTTTGTCTGAGGGTTAGTGCTAGTAAGACCACATTTATATTATTTTTATTTTTTTACTGGTTTTTAAAAATTAAAAAAAAATTTTTTGCTTCCCATTATCATTTTCTGAAATTCATTTTTATTTAGTTATGTATAATGTATAATGATGTATTATGTATAATTTTTATTTAGTTGATATTTATTTAGTTATGTATTTATTTTATTTATATGACTTCAAATGTGTCTGGTGATTTGCACTTTTTATTGGTTACATTTTGGGTGTAGAAGAAACTTTTTGATCACTTTTTTTTAACTATGTTTTGTTCTTTTGGAATGCAGAATGACTGAAAAACGAAATTCTGGCAGTTTTTTTCTTTCCCTCTGCTGGCGGGATACATAGTTTGGATAAAACCAACTATGTTTATTTTTTGTTTTTGTGTGACACTGAAGTAGGTTTTAGGGCAATGAAAGATGTTCATCAGGTGCCTAATTAATGAGGCCAGCAGAATCTGCATTTAAAGGGGTACTCCGGTGGAAAACTTATTATTTTATTTTATTTTTTTAAATCTACTGATGCCAGAAAGATAAACAGATTTGTAAATTACTTCTATAAAAAATTCTTACTCCTTCCAGTACTTATTAGCGTCTGTATACTACAGAGGAAATCATTTTTCATTTTTGGATTCTTTTCTGTCACGACCACAGTGCTCTCTGCTGACATCACGAGCACAGTGCTCTCTGCTGACACCTCTGTCTATTATAGGAACTGTCCAGAGCCGCATATGTTTGCAATGCGGATTTTCTCCTGCTCTGGACAGTTCCTGACATGGACAGAGGTGTCAGCAGAGAGCACTGTGGTTGTGACAGAAAAGAAATCCAAAAAGAAAAGAATTTCCTCTGTAGTATACAGCAGCTAATAACTACTGGAAGGATTAAGATTTTTTTTTATAGAAGTAATTTACAAATCTATTTAACTTTCTGGCACCAGTTGATTAAAAATAAATAAAATAAAATAAAAATAAACGTTTCCACCGGAGTACCCCTTTAGGGAAAGGAAACACAATAGTCTGGGCTCTCCCCAGAAGACAGCAAGGTGGCTGTGGGGGGAGGTAGGGGTCCTTGTGAGAAGCACACAGCCAGGTGCTGTGAGTGACCCAACAGTGAAGTGCACGGACAAGGGGTGTTAGTACACACAGCAAGAGGAGGCAAACACTGTGTGTGAATAGTGAGTAAAAGGTTGCAGGAAATTGTGTTTTAACTGGCAGGGAAAAGCCCTCCAGTTCATAGTCAGGGCATGCTGGGTTTTGTAGTCAGTGGCTTGACGGCCTAGGACTTTGTTTTGTTCCTGTGTTTTATTTTTGTTTATCCTGCAAACTGTCTAATAAAGCTGAAACACTAAAACACTAGCAGGCTCAGCTATATATATATATATATATATATATATATGTTCTTAATAGTAAATAGGGGTGCTACCGTGTATACCATGTAATAGTCAAAGCAAAAAAAGTGGAGAAGTACACCATGTAGCAAACACCCAATCAATGTACAAAAAAATCTTTATTAGAAAATGCTTAAATCACTTTAGACAACAAGAAACCCCCATAAAAACATTTAAAAGAGGCATAAACAACAGGGGAGAGCCCGTAGGACCCCTCCCAGGACACCTGTATAAATATATAAGTTCTAACACCGCCTCTAAATATACATCCAAATAACAAGATAGTTCAATATCTGTACAATCTGCATATGTTACCACAGACCCCCTGCCAAATACAATATACAACCTGATTAAATGGAAAATCCCCAAGTATAGCAGACAGGAGGCTGGGAAATGCAAGAAGCAATGTAATGAATGATCCCTATACAGGCATCCCCCTGAACCCCACACGTTTCGTCACCTACTGGTGACTTCCTCAGGGGTCACCAGTAGGAAGCCTCCAGTAGGTGACGTAACACGTGGGGTTCAGGGGGACGCCTGTATAGGGATCATTCATTACATTGCTTCTTGATTCTTGCATTTCCCAGCCTCCTGTCTGCTATACTTGGGGATTTTCCCTTTAATCAGGTTGTATATTGTATTTGGCAGGATGTCTGTGGTAACATATGCAGATTGTACAGATATTGAACTCTCTTGTTATTTGGATGTATATTTAGAGGCAGTGTTAGAACTTATATATTTATACAGGTGTCCTGGGAGGGGTCCTACGGGCTCCCCCCTGTTGTGGGAGGGCATGTTGTCTAAAGTGATTTATGCATTTTCTAATAAAGATTTTTTGTACATTGTTTGAGTGTTCGCTACATGGTGTACTTCTCCCCTTTTTTTGCTTTGTCTAATAAAGCTGACAAGGAGGCAGACTTGTATAAAGAACTGTGGTTTGTCTGCTGAATGAAGTAGAAACGGGTGCTGTGGGTGTGTCAAGGAGGATCCAAGAACTATCCCCAGAGTGATAGATAGATAGATAGATAGATAGATAGATAGCAAAATGAAAAAATTCTGCAGCACTTCAAATTGCTATGGCCAAACCAGACAGTTTTTGTTCTCAGACAAATTCACAGATCTAGACCAAAAGATTGACATTTCCTGTTTTCGGCAGCACACTTCTTTTTTAGCTTTGCCGCGTAGACTGTGAGAAGATAATCTGAGTCATCTCATTATCATTAAAGGGTTGATTGATCCATTGAAAGTTTACACCTTTAAAGGGGTACTCCACTGCTCAGTGTTTCAACAAACTGTTCCGATCGCTGGAGCCGGCGCCGGGAGCTTGTGACGTCATAGCCCCGCCCCCTCATGATGTCCCGCCCCACCCCCTCAATGCAAGTCTACGGGAGGGGGCGTGACAGCTGTCACGCCCCCTCCCGTAGACTTGCATTGAGGAGGTGGGGCGTGACATCATGAGGGGGTGGGGCTATGACGTCACAGGCTCCCGGCGCCGGATCCAGCATTCGGAACAGTTTTTTCCAAACGCTGAGCAGTGGAGTACCCCTTTAAGGTCCTGCTGGAGGCTTAGGTAGGAAGGACAGTAATACTCCTGCCCTTCTATACTCCTACTAAAGTCAATAGCCACAACTTTAAAACACACAGTTCCATGTTTCTGCCAGTATTGCGGCATATAAAAGTTGCATGTTGTGGTGCATACAATATTTACACCAAAATTTGAGACTTTTCTCACTCAATTTAATAAGCGGCTAGAAACATTGGCCGGGTTTAGTTGTAATTTCAAATTTATTGAAGCCAGACAATGGTGTAAATGAAGGCACAAAATGAACCATATTCAGATTTATAAACTTTTGCGAACCTTATTTTTTACTGCAACAAGATTGATGTTTAGACCCTAGAAATCTTCCCTGTTATTACTCTTCTACAGATTGGAGTCTTATGAATTAAACAAAAAATCAAATACATATGAAATTCCCTTTATAATTCACATGAAAAGTGACCCGTGATTATACCGCAGCATTTCCATTGATTCTTATTACATTCATCCCCACTAATAATGACCCGTCCTATTGTTAGATATCTCCCGTTCTCTTGTTTGCTCAGTACATCCTTTATGTAGGCAGATGGTAATTGTCAGGCCGCCGCAGCCATGTTCATCGGTCCCCAGTGTAATGGTGTTTTCTCCTGCGATACCATCCCGCACGTATGACACTAACTGCGCCGGTGACTGGTTATTATAACAGCGCTACATGTAATGTCTACAACCATTTCCCTACAGAGATGATGAGAATAATGATCTTAGGTCATTGACTATATTGTGCCGAGCGCTAATAAGCAGATAATGAAGAAAAATGTATATGGATTTGAGTATATGGATATGGGGGGGGGGGGGGGGGGAGATTTATCAAAACCTGCAGAGAGGGGAAGTTGCCCAGTTGCCCATAGCAACCAATCAGATTGTTTCTCTGATTTTGCAGAGGCCTTGTTAAAAATGAAAGAAGTGATCTGATTGGTTGCTATGGGCAACTGAGCAACTTCCCTTCTCCACAGGTTTTGATTAATCTCCCCGAGGGAGTATATAAATATATGGATATGAAGCCTATGTATATAGAATATATGGATAGAGTATATGGATATGTAGTATATGGATACAGTATGTGGGTATGGAGTATATGGATATTGAGTATATGGATATGAGTATATGGATATTGAGTATATGGATATGTTGTATATGGATATGAGTATATGGATTTGGAGTATATGGATTTGGAGTATATGGATATGAGGATATTCCTGGTTATTCTCACTGTTTTATATTTCCCAGTATCTTGTCCCGTTTATATTCTCATATATTTATCTTGCTTTGGTTCTTGTGCTGTTTTCTGTACACTATATACCTGCTGCCATGTTTACCTGACATCTACAAACTATTTTGCATTCCTGCTTTTATTTAGTAACCTGGTTCCTTGTCTTTGGTAGCTTGTTATCTTTTGTATCCTGACCTGTGTCCCGACCTTGTACAGTTCCTGTTTATTGTTTTGACAATGACGTCCCTGCACTTTAGTTAGTGAATGGACCGTCTCCAAGTTGTAGAGCCAATGTTTAGGGTGGCTGTGCGAGTAGGCAGGGCAATGGGTTCTGGGGAAAGCTCAGGGCTCTCTTCCCTGCCCTATGTGATGTTTCATGACACTGGAATTTTCGGCTGTGTGTAATTCCTCACCATTTCTTGATTTGTGCTTGATATTAGTGAATGAGAACATTCTTGTTCTGACCACTGAGACCCCCACTGATAAAGATGCAGAATATTGAGTGCAGCTCTGGAGTATAATACAGGATGAAACCCAAGTTCAGTACAGAATATAACACAATGGTCCATATTTATCAATCAGCCAGAAACCCTAATTGTCTGATTTTTCCCATAGCAACCAGTCATAGCTCAACTTTCATATCTTAACAAGCTTTTGTGAGATCAAATTTGAGCTGTGATTGGTTGCTATGGGAAAAACAAGACAATTAGAGTTTCAGGCAGATTGATAAATATGGGCTACTGTATTTACAAATTTGCAAAAAGGGGTACTGCAGCAAATTAACTTATGCCCAATCCACAGGATAGGGGATAAGTAACTGATCGCAGGGGGTCTGAACGCTGGGACCCCCTCGATCTCCGGAACGGGACCCTGTTTTTCTCCGTTAGGAGTCTTCCAGTAGACGGTATGCGCCCCATTGATTTCTATGGGAGCTCTGAAGAGACCCGAGTCCAGCACTTGGGCATCATCAGTGCTCCTATAGAAATGAATGGAGCCCATGCCGTCTAGTGGAAGACGACACATGCTCCTCACTGAGTGAGACAGGGTCCCGTTCCGGAGATCACATAGGTCCCAGCGGTCAAAACCCCTGCAATCAGCTACTTATTGCCTATCCTGTGGATAAGTTAATTTTGGCTGCAGTACCCCTTTAACCCCTTAACGACAATGGATGTAGATTTACGTCCATTGCCGGCTCCCATTATGTGAAGCATGCTTAGGAGCTGAGCGCGTTTCATACCCGGTGGGTCCCGGTTTCTATCAGCAACCAGGACCCGCGGCTAATGCTTGACATCGCTGATAAGGCTGATGTCTGGTATTAACCCTTTAGACGCCATGATCAAAGTTGATTGCGGTGTCTAAAACAGCAGAAAACACATGCTGGTTAGCTCAGCGGGCTGTTGGGGACCGCTGTGGTGAAACATTGATCAATGCTATGCTATGACATAGCATTGATCAGTGTATGCAATCTAAGGATTGCATGTAATAGTCCCCTATAGGGACAACAAAAAAAAGTGTGAAAAAAGTTTTTAAAAAAGTTAAAAAATTGGATTTTTGTTCATGTGTAAACAAAAATTAACATAAACATATGTGGTACCATCGCGTGCATAAATGTCCTAATTATAAAATTATAAAGTTAATTAAACCGCACTGTCAATGGCGTACACGTAAAAAAAATTCCAAAGGGATAACAGATTAAAACAAAGTCACAGTGAATGGGCAGGACTTGCCCCTAGGTAGTGGCCGCTCACCTTGAGCGAATAGGATATTTGCATATAACCCACACCGTGGGTGACAGAAAGGAAGGGAATGATCCGATCCTGATAGAAGTGGAGGCGAAGAAGGAAAATTTGACCCTTACAGAGGCGCTGCTAGTTCCAGAGTAATGTAGATGCCAACCAGAGGTATTGGTAAAAAACACCGGAGCGGTTTATTAGAGCATAAGAGGACAATGAAGTACACAGATGACGCGTTTCGGGGGAGCCACCCCCTTCCTCAGATCAGTGATCTTATGCTCTAATAAACCACTCTGGTGTTTTTTTACCAATACCTCTGGTTGGCATCTAGATTACTCTGGAACTAGCAGCGCCTCTGTAAGGGTAAAATTTTCCTTCTTCGCCTCCATCAAAACAAAAATAGTACCGATAAAAACTATAGACCACAGCACAAAAAATGAGCCCTCATCCATCCCTGTATATAGAAAAATAAAAAAAGTTATAGGGGTCTAACTACTTTTAAGTAGCAAAGTATAATAAAACCTATATAAATTAGGTATCCTTGTAACCGTATGGACCTACAGAATAAAGATAGGGTGTCATTGTTACGAAAAGTGCAATGCGTAGAATCAGAAGCCCCCAAAAGTTACACAATTCACAAAAAATGATTTCAGGTTTTTGAGGAAAAACGGATTTCTCAAAACCGTACTAAACTGTATCAAAATGTGTATACAGTGGTCCCTCAACATACGATGGTAATTCCTTCCAAACGAGCCATCGTATGTTGAGGGATTTGTGCAATGTAAAGTATAGGAAGCTGTATTCACCTGTCCCCGCCGCTCTGGACCGCGTCCCGCCGCTCCCGGTGGTGTCCCCGCCGCTCCCGATGGTGTCCGCGGGCCTCCGCTGGGCTCACCTGGTCTTCTCCGGTCCTCTGCTGGGCTCTCCTTCTCTTCTCCGGTCCTCCGCTGTCTTCTCCGGTCCTCCGCTGTCTTCCGCAAGGCCTTACTGGGCCTACGTAGCGACGTCATTACGCCGCTGCGTACGCCGTTCCTATTGGATGACGGGATGGCGTGCGCAGCAGCGTATTGACGTCACTGGAGAGGGCCGAGAAGACACGGAGGACCAGCGCTGGACCTGAAGGGCACCCCGGAGCATCGTGGAGCGGTAAGTAATACTCACCGCACCACACGGGGAACATTAAGCTGCTATCTAGCAGCAGCTTAAGCATTTTGCTCTGCCGGATAGCACTTCATGCGATGGCCCCGACTAGAGATGAACGAATTTACAGTAAATTTGATTCGTCACGAACTTCTCGGCTCGGCAGTTGATGACTTTTCCTGCATAAATTAGTTCAGCTTTCAGGTGCTCCGGTGGGCTGGAAAACTTGGATACAGTCCTAGGAAAGAGTCTCCTAGGACTGTATCCACCTTTTCCAGCCCACCGGAGCACCTGAAAGCTGAACTAATTTATGCAGGAAAAGTCATCAACTGCCGAGTCGAGAAGTTCGTGACGAATCGAATTTACTGTAAGTTCGCTCATCTCTAGCCCCGACATAAAAAAGCATCGTATGTCGATTTTATCATATGTCGGGGTCATCGTATGTCGGGGGGTCACTGTACAAATTTTAACCCATATACGGTTAAAAACCGTGTACTGTTTGAAAAATTATGTTATTGAGTTTTTAACTTTTCACTCCATTATGAATAACATTTTAACTTGTTTGATTGAAATTCCAAGAAAAACACTTTGCATAGTCAAAAACCGTATGATGCAGACCGGATGGAACTGTACGCAAATACTGTTCTCATTGACTCCCATGTTAAAAAAAAAACGTATACGGTTTCAATATGGTTTTTCACCCAGACCAAAAACCGTGGTAAGCTACAATTTTGGATACGGGAACAAAAACAGACAAAACCGTACAAGAAGTAAAACGGATGCAACCGGATGCATCTTTTGGCGTACGGTTTTCAATGGAGAGTCAATGCATGCGGTTTTCAATACGGTTCCGTACGGTTTTCAAATTTAAAACGTATACGGGAACTGTACTGCAGATGTGAATGCACTCGAACACTGGTCCAGGGTATACAGTGGTCCCTCAACATACAATGGTAATCCGTTCCAAACGGACCATGGTTTGTTGAAACCATCGTATGTTGAGGAGATCCCTCAACATACGATGGTTTCAACAAACGATGGTCCGTTTGGAACGGTAAGTAATGCATGCTGGGTGTTGTAGTTTTGCAACATCTGGAGGTCTGCAGGTTGTAGACCACTGTCATATACTTTATATTGCACAGATCGTGCAATATAAAGTATATGACAGTGGTCTACAACCTGCAGACCTCCAGATGTTGCAAAACTACAACACCCAGTATGCCCGGACAGCCGTTGGCTGTCCGGGCATGCTGGGAGTTGTAGTTTTGCAACATCTGGAGGTTCGCAGGTTGAAGACCACTTGTTAGAGGAAGTTGTACTCACCTGTCCCCGCCGCTCCGGACCGTCACTGCTGCCTGGATGTCGCCGTCCATCGCTGTCGCTGCGTCCCCGGGGTGTCCCCGACGCTCCGGCAAGGCCTCTGCTTCCCCGGCATCCTCGCTCTACGTCGCCACCATCACATCGTTACGCACGCCGCTCCTATTGGATGACGGGACGGCGTGCGCAGTGACTGATGACGACGATGGAGAGCGCCGACGATGCAGGGATCCCGAAGAGGACGCGCCGGAGCCCCGAGGACAGGTAAGTGATCATCAGCGGATGACACGGGGCACCGTAAACGGCTATCCGGTGGCAGCTGAAGCAGTTTGCACTGCTGGATAGCCATTTATGCGATGGCCCCGACATACAAAAGCATCGTATGTTGATGCTGCCTTCAACATGCGATGTCCTCTGAGAGGCCATCGTATGGGGAAATAATCGTATGTCGGGGCCATAATAGGTCGGGGGGTCACTGTACAGTAAATATCTGATTTCTGTGACCACCCTGGATGCCTAATACAGTATGGTAACACTACTAGGACTTCACCTCCTTCCATGATTGTAGCGTCGTTCTCTTAGCAGTCAATGCCGACCAAACAGTGCGAATAATAGACTGGCAGCAGAGTTCTCCCCACGCCGATCTTTCTTCTCCTAACTTTCTCCTAGATGCATTTCATGCCTTTTCAGTAAATGTAGCATGACTTTATTTTCCATGAACTACTGGGGAAATCGACATTTTCCTGCGGCTCTGGGAAATATTTCGACAGACATGGTAAATTTTCATTCTCCAACATCATTTCCCATGGTCATTTTCCACAATCAGTTCCTGGTCATGTGTGACTTGTACAGTGAAATGGGTTATTTCACAACCTTATTGCTGCAGGTTTGCCAGAGAGCAGATGCCTCGTAGATACAGCACATTCCGTTCAGCCGTGTTAACGTCTCGGAACTGGATGGTGAGTTAAAGCGCTCTATTTATAAGGGAATTTTAGAACTGCTGAATGGAGGCAGATAAACCACTTACACACAAAATACAATACAACAAGATAAAAAGAAAGACAACCATAATGTGCTATTTTACATGGTAGGATATATATTATCTGAAGCTGCAAGAAAAAATTAAAGGGGTACTCCCGTGGGTGGAAAACTTTTTTTTAAATTTTTATTTCATTGAACTGGTGCCAAAAAATTAAACAGATATGTAAATTACTTCTATTAAAAAATCTTTACCCTTCCAGTACATTCACGATTCGGCTGGCTGGAGGTGGATCCTCTGTGCCAGAGAGGGATTGGCGTGGACCGTGTCGGTGGACCGGTTCTAAGTTGCTACTGGTTTTTACCAGAGCCCGCCACAAAGTGGGATGGTCTTGCAGCGGCGGTAGCAACCAGGTCGTATCCACCGGCAACGGCTCAACCTCTCTGACTGCTGAGATAAGCGCGGTACAAGGGAGTAGACAAAAGCAAGGTCGGACGTAGCAGAAGGTCAGGGCAGGCAGCAAGGATCTTAGTCAGGGGCAACGGCAGGAGGTCTGGAACACAGGCTAGGAACACACAAGGAAACGCTTTCACTGGCACAATGGCAACAAGATCCGGCAAGGGAGTGCAGGGGAAGTGAGGTATAAATAGGGAAGTGCACAGGTGAAGGTACTGATTAAAACCCATGCGCCAATCAGTGGCGCACCGACCCTTTAAATCGCAAAGACCCGGCGCGCGCGCGCCCTAGGGAGCGGGGCCGCATGCGCCGGGACAGCACAGACAGGGAATGAGTCTGGTAAGCGGGTCGGGATGCGCATCGCGAGCGGGCGCGTCCCGCATCGCGAATCGCATCCCGGCTGGGAACATTATCGCAGCGCACCCGGTCAGCAGGCCTGACCGGGGCGCTGCGAATGGGAGAACGCTGTGAGCACTCCGGGGAGGAGCAGGACCCGGAGCGCTCGGCGTAACAGTACCCCCCTCCCCCCTTGGGTCTCCCCCTCTTTTTGGTACCTGAAAATTTGAGGATAAGGTTCTTGTCAAAGATGTTGTCCTCGGGTTCCCATGACCTCTCCTCTGGGCCGCAATTCTCCCAATCAACAAGAATTTTTTTTTTACCTCTAACCGTCTTGGATGCCAGAATTTCTTTCACTGAAAAGATGTCAGAGGACCCGGAAACAGGAGTGGGAGCAACAACCTTGGGAGAGAAACGGTTAAGGATGAGTGGTTTAAGGAGAGAGACATGGAAAGCATTGGGAATACGGAGAGAAGGAGGAAGAAGGAGTTTGTAAGAGACAGGGTTGATTTGGCACTTGATTTTGAAAGGACCAAGATAACGTGGTCCCAGTTTATAACTGGGGACACGAAGGTGGACATACTTGGCGGAGAGCCATACTTTGTCTCCGGGAGAAAAAATGGGGGGAATTCTTCTTTTTCTATCTGCATGTTTCTTCATCCGGGATGAGGCCTGTAGGAGAGAATTTTGAGTCTCTTTCCAGATGGTGGAGAAGTCCCGAGTCACCTCATCAACAGCGGGCAAACCAGAAGGCATGGGAATGGGAAGGGGGGGGAAGAGGATGACGGCCGTACACCACAAAAAATGGGGATTTAGCGGAAGACTCAGAGACTCTGAAATTGTACGAGAATTCGGCCCATGGTAGAAGATCGGCCCAGTCATCCTGGCGGGAGGAAACAAAATGTCGCAAATAGTCACCCAGAACCTGATTAATTCTTTCTACTTGCCCATTGGATTGGGGATGATAAGAAGACGAGAAGTTTAATTTGATTTTAAGTTGATTACAGAGGGCCCTCCAGAATTTTGATACAAATTGAACGCCTCTATCCGAGACGATATGCGTAGGAAGCCAGTGAAGGCGAAAAATGTGTATAAAAAATTGTTTCGCCAACTGAGGCACAGAAGGAAGGCCTGGAAGAGGGATAAAATGTGCCATCTTGGAGAATCGATCAACGACCACCCAAATAACTGTGTTGCCATGGGATAAAGGTAAGTCAGTAATAAAGTCCATACCAATCTGAGACCATGGTCGCTCAGGAACAGGCAGAGGATGGAGGAGACCAGCAGGCTTCTGGCGAGGGGTCTTGTTCCGGGCACAGACTGTACAAGCCTGCACGAAATCAACAACATCAGCTTCCAGGGTAGGCCACCAATAAAATCGAGAGATGAGCTGGATGGATTTTTTGATGCCAGCATGGCCTGCGAGATGTGAGGAGTGTCCCCACTTGAGAATCCTGAGGCGCTGGCGTGGAGAGACGAAGGTCTTCCCTGGAGGAGTTTGTCTGATGGAGGCTGGAGAAGTGGAGATCAGACAGTCCGGAGGAATAATGTGTTGCGGGGAAGCTTCCACTTCAGAGGCATCCGATGAACGAGAGAGGGCGTCAGCCCTAATGTTCTTGTCAGCAGGGCGAAAATTAATTTCAAAGTTAAAATGGGCAAAGAACAACGACCATATAGCCTGGGCAGACTGAAGATAAGAGAGATTCTTGTGATCAGTGTATATAATAACTGGATATTTGGATCCCTCCAGCAGGTGCCTCCATTCTTCAAGCGCTAATTTTATGGCCAGTAGTTCTCGATCACCAATGGAGTAGTTTTTCTCCGCCGGAGAGAAGGTCCTAGAAAAAAAAAACACAAGTAACAGCATGTCAGGAAGAATTTTGCTGTAGGAGTACTGCTCCAGCTCCCACCGAGGAGGCGTCTACCTCCAGCGAGAAGGGCCTAGATGGATCAGGTCTGGAGAGTACGGGAGCAGAAGAAAAGGCAGTTTTGAGATGATTGAATGCATCTTCCGCTTGAGGAGGCCAGGACTTAGGGTTGGCGTTTTTCTTGGTTAGGGCCACGATAGGGGCCACAATAGTGGAAAAATTCGGAATAAATTGTCTGTAATAATTGGCAAACCCCAAAAAACGTTGAATAGCACGGAGTCCGGAGGGGCGTGGCCAATCCAATACGGCTGATAGTTTGTCTGGGTCAATTTGGAGTCCCTGGCCAGAGACTAAGTATCCTAGGAAGGGAAGAGATTGACATTCAAAGAGACATTTTTCCATTTTGGCGTATAATTGATTGTCCCGAAGTCTCTGAAGAACCATGCGGACATGCCGGCGGTGTTCTTCTAGGTTAGCAGAAAAAATCAAAATATCGTCTAGGTAGACCACAACACAGGTATATAGAAGATCACAAAAAATTTCATTTACAAAGTCTTAAAAGACGGCAGGGGCGTTGCAAAGCCCAAAGGGCATAACCAGATATTCAAAGTGTCCATCTCTGGTGTTAAACGCGGTCTTCCACTCGTCCCCCTCCCTGATGCGGATGAGATTATATGCACCTCTTAAGTCCAGCTTGGTAAAGATGTGGGCGCCTCGTAGGCGGTCAAAGAGTTCCGAGATAAGAGGTAGGGGATAGCGTTTTTTTACAGTGATTTTATTCAGTCCGCGGTAATCAATGCAAGGACGTAGGGAGCCATCTTTTTTGGAAACAAAGAAAAATCCAGCTCCGGCAGGGGAGGAAGACTTGCGGATAAACCCCTTTTTTAAATTCTCTTGGATGTACTCCGACATGGCTTGTGTTTCCGGAGCAGACAGAGGATAGATTCTGCCCCGGGGTGGAGTAGTACCAGGGAGGAGGTCAATAGGACAGTCATAAGGCCTGTGAGGAGACAAAGTCTCTGCTTGTTTTTTGCAAAAAACATCAGCATAGTCCAGATAGGCCTTGGTGAGACCAGGTATCGTAGGAGCCACAGGGTCTTGACTGACAGTACAGGGAGCAGACTTAAGACAGTTCTTGTGGCAAGTAGTACCCCAGTTCTTGATCTCCCCGGTGGTCCAATCAAGGGTTGGGGAATGGCGTTGAAGCCACGGTAGTCCAAGAAGAATTTCCGAAGTGCAGTTAGAGAGGACCAGAAATTCAATCTTTTCGTGATGGGGTCCAATGCACAATAAGAGGGGTTCCGTGCAGTAACGCACAGTACAGTCCAATCTTTCATTATTAACAGAGGCGATGTAGAGGGGTCTGGCGAGACTGGTCACCGGGATGTTGAACCTGTTGATGAAAGAGGCCAAAATAAAATTTCCTGCAGATCCGGAATCCAAGAAGGCCACAGCTGAGAAGGAGAAGGTAGAAGAAGAAATCCGCACAGGCACAGTAAGACGTGGAGAAGCAGAGTTCACATCAAGAGCTGTTTCACCTTTGTGCGGAGTCGGAGTGCGTCTTTCCTGCCGTGGAGGTCGGATAGGACAATCCTTCAAGAAATGTTCGGTACTGGCACAGTACAGGCAAAGGTTCTCCATGCGGCGTCGTGTCCTCTCTTGAGGTGTCAAGCGAGACCGGTCAACTTGCATAGCCTCCACGGCGGAAGGCACAGGAACGGATTGCAGTGGACCAGAGGAGAGAGGAGCCGGGGAGAGAAATCGCCTCGTGCGAACAAAGTCCATATCCTGGCGGAGCTCCTGACGCCTTTCGGAAAAACGCATATCAATGCGGGTGGCAAGATGAATAAGTTCATGCAGGTTAGCAGGGATTTCTCGTGCGGCCAGCACATCTTTGATGTTACTGGATAGGCCTTTTTTAAAGGTCGCGCAGAGGGCCTCGTTATTCCAGGACAATTCGGAGGCGAGAGTACGGAATTGGATGGCGTACTCGCCAACAGAAGAATTACCCTGGACCAGGTTCAGCAGGGCAGTCTCGGCAGAAGAGGCTCGGGCAGGTTCCTCAAAGACACTTCGAATCTCTGTGAAGAAAGAGTGTACAGAGGCAGTGACAGGATCATTGCGGTCCCAGAGCGGTGTGGCCCATGACAGGGCTTTCCCAGGCAGAAGGCTGACTACGAAAGCCACCTTTGACCTTTCAGTTGGAAATTGGTCCGACATTATCTCCAAGTGCAGGGAACATTGTGAAAGAAAACCACGGCAAAATTTAGAGTCCCCTTCAAATTTGTCCGGCAATGATAAACGGAGGCTGGATCCGGCCACTCGCTGCGGAGGAGGTGCAGGAGCTGGCGGAGGAGATGGTTGCTGAAGCTGTGGTAGAAGCTGCTGTAGCATCACGGTCAGTTGAGACAGCTGGTGGCCTTGTTGCGCTATCTGTTGCGACTGCTGGGCGACCACCGTGGTGAGCTCAGTGACAACTGGCAGCGGGACCTCAGCGGGATCCATGGCCGGATCTATTGTCACGATTCGGCTGGCTGGAGGTGGATCGTCTGTGCCAGAGAGGGATTGGCGTGGACCGTGTCGGTGGACCGGTTCTAAGTTGCTACTGGTTTTCACCAGAGCCCGCCGCAAAGCGGGATGGTCTTGCAGCGGCGGTAGCAACCAGGTTGTATCCACCGGCAACGGCTCAACCTCTCTGACTGCTGAGATAAGCGCGGTACAAGGGAGTAGACAAAAGCAAGGTCGGACGTAGCAGAAGGTCAGGGCAGGCAGCAAGGATCGTAGTCAGGGGCAACGGCAGGAGGTCTGGAACACAGGCTAGGAACACACAAGGAAATGCTTTCACTGGCACAATGGCAACAAGATCCGGCAAGGGAGTGCAGGGGAAGTGAGGGGAAGTGCACAGGTGAAGGTACTGATTAAAACCCATGCGCCAATCAGTGGCGCACCGGCCCTTTAAATCGCAAAGACCTGGCGCGCGCGTCCTAGGGAGCGGGGCCGCGCGCGCCGGGACAGCACAGACAGGGAACGAGTCTGGTAAGTAGGTCGGGATGCGCATCGCAAATCGCATCCCGGCTGGGAACATTATCGCAGCGCACCCGGTCAGCAGGTCTGACCGGCGTGCTGCGAATGGGAGAACGCTGTGAGCGCTCCGGGGAGGAGCGGGGACCCGGAGTGCTCGGCGTAACAAGTACTTATTAGCAGCTGTATACTACAGAGGAAATTCTGGTCTTTTTGAATTTCTTTTTCGTCTTGTCCACAGTGCTCTCTGCTGACACCTGATGTCCGTATCAGGTACTGTCCAGAGCAGGAGAAAATCCCCATAGCAAACCTATGCTGCTCAAGAAAGTTCCTGACACGGACAGAGGTGTCAGCAGAGAGCACTGAGGACAAGACAAAAAAGAAATTCAAAAAGAAAAGAATTCCTTCGGTAGCATACAGATGCTAAAAAGTACAGGAAGGGTAAAGATTTTTTTTAATAGAAGTAATTTAAAAATCTGTTTAACCTACTGGCACCAGTTGACTTATAAAGACCTAAGACATTTTTTTTCCTCTGGAGTACCCCTTTAAGTGAATTGACCTGTATTATCTGGATTTGTGCACAAAGTGCTAATAAAATGTGGTCACATTGTTATGTGCGTCACAATTATAGACACAATCTAACTAAACTAGGAACATTCAAAACACTTGTATTGTCTTTTATTGAACACATTGGCCCTCATTTACTAAGAAAATCGGGTTGTAAGTCTATGTTGCTTTCTTACCCGACTGCTTTTTTCCCCTGGTATTTATTATTATGTCGCATCCTGTTTGTCGCACGTGGGTTTTGTTTGTTTTGGTTTCCAACTCCTCTGAGCTGTCGGGAAAAAATACACAACAATTCAACAAATTCGGGTTGGAAACCTTAATAAATACGTGGGAAAGCTCAGAAATGTCGGGTAACGCCCCTTTTTCGGGTTTGGGAGAATCCACATCGGGTCCGTCGGGAAAAAATGTCGCATAGTGTCGCAGACTGGCGCACGATGTCTGCGACATGGCGCAGACAAAGATGCGACAAAAAAACCCGACAAAAGAGGTCGGGTTTAGAATAGTAAATGAGGGCCATTCAGTAAACATCCACAGTGCACGGAGAAAAAGATAAAAGTGTATTACAAATGCACAATGCTGCATGTGAATGATTTGCCACCTCAGGGCCTGGTTTCCTGGTGAACAGTAAATTTAAAGATAAATGACAACGTTTTACAGGTAAATATAAGGGCAGCCATCCATAACCTCAAGCTGAAGAAAAATTGGGTGATAAAACAAGACAATAGCCCAACGCACAAAGGTAAAGCAACTAAAGAATGGTTGAAAAATAAGACAAGAGTCAAGCCCCCTCCCATAGACTTGCATTGAGGGGGCGGGGTGTGACGTCACATGGGGGCGGAGTCGTGACATCACGATCTTCATTCCCCGTAGTCAGGATGCTATTAGCCTGAGGGCCTCCAGCGGTTCCGGAAGCCGTTACAGGTGGGTGCCGCATGGTAGAATGCGGGGGTCCCCAGCGATCAGACATCTATCCTTTCGATAGGGGATAAGATGTCTAGAGGCGGAGTACCCCTTTAAAGGGGTACTCCGCTGCTCAGCGTTTGGAACAAACTATTCCGAACGCTGGAGCTGGCGTCATAGCTTGTGATGTCATAGCCCTGCCCTCTCACAACGTCATGCCCCACCCCCTTAATTCAAGTCTATGGAAGGGAGCATGACAGATGTCACGCCCCTTCCCATAGACTTGCATTGAGGGGCAGGGCTTGATGTAATGAGGGGGCGGGTCTATGACGTCACAGTTTGTTCCAAAAGTTGGGCAGCGGAGTACCCCTTTAACTTAAAGGAGATGACATAGCCTGACCTAAAGAGGGCGCTGCACACAAGGCACCACAGAAACATTAATGAACTGAAACACATTGGTCCACAATTCCTTGTTATCATTGTGCAAATCTTATTTGTAGCTACTGGAAAGGTTTTTAAAGATGATTTCTGCTAAAGAGGATCGACAGGTTATCAAATTAAATATTTCTGTCACATCTGAGGTAGGGATAAGTGCCATACTAGAGCACTCCCCAACCACTGTCCTTACCTACTTGGACGATCCGCTCTAAATGGTGACATACAACTGGGCAACGGTCCCTTCACTGGACTAAGTACAGGGGCATCAGAAGTCAGTACAGAACAGTAACGAACTGGTAAACGGGACAAATGCAGCGAATAGTGATGAGCAGCATAGGCCATATTCGAATTTGCGATATTTTGCGAATATATGGACGAATATTCGTCCTATATTCGCGAAATTTGCATATTCAATATATTCGCGATTATTTCTGCATGCGCGTATGCAGATAACTATCTACCTATCTATCTATATTATCTATCTATGTTATCTATATATCTATCCATCTATCTCCTAATATTCTTTAGTGACGATATTCTCATATTCGCGAATATTTGCTCTCCAGTCTAATACAGTAAATAGTATAGGAGCCTTCTTTAGCCCACAAGCTGGAAGAAGGGAGGGATGAGGTCACTGTGATGTGTTCTGTGGGGAAAAAAATGACGACTATTCGTAATTGCGAATATATAGTGCTATATTCACCAAATTCGCGAATATGTGAAATTCGCAATAAATATTCGAAGTGCGAATATTTGCGCTCAACACTAGCAGCGAACAAGGGGTTAGCCATGGACAAGCCAAAGGATCCAAACCAGGATAACAGAAAATTACACAAACAGAAACACAGAGCAAAGTCATGATAGCAATGGGCAAAGGCAGCGCAGTACAAAGTGAGAAAACAGGAGCAGAGTCAGTTAACAAGACAAAGGTTAGGTATAAGTACCGGTCTCAGGGGCCTCTGACTGCAGCAGTTGCCCAGTTTAAATATCCTGCCCTCAGCATGTGATTTGCCCGCGGTGCCTCCACTTAGTGAGCAGGGCTATCAGCATGATCAGAATGATGATGTGTAGCTCTGGTCATTACAAGTTTACTTACTCCTCCCTGCCCTGTGGATGTTTACTCAATATGCTAAATGACAGACATAAACAGTGAAACTGTATGTGTGTTATTAGTTTAGTTGGATTTTGCTCATCTACAATTGTGACTTAAAGGGGTACTTCGCCCACAGACGCTGCTGGAAGCCCCCACAATCTCCATGCAGCACCCATGCCGCACTTGACATTCTAAACAGTATGTTTAGACTGCTGGGTTTCCGCAGCCGGAGACATGATGTCCCACCCCCTCCACTCATGTCTATGGGTTGGGCATGAATGGAGGGGCGGGGGGGCTGATGTCACGAGGGGGGCATGGTGTGATGCCACGTCTCCGGCCCCTGTTTAGAATGCTGAGTGCGGCAAGGTTGCTGCACGTAGATAGCGGGGGGTCCCAGCGGTGGTGGACCCTTTGGATAGGGGATAAGATGTCTGTGGGCAGAGTACCCCTTTAAAAAATAATCAGACCTTGTTGTGTTAGTGCCCAATGCCTAAATGTAATTCCAAAGGGCTCACTTGCAACTGTATACAATATATTACACATGTATACATTATACAATTTGGGGATTCTCATAAATGGCTCCGCTCTGTACAGGGAATCCTCTGATTGAGTTTTTCTTATTCCATGAATGATCATTTTAAGAGAAGAGTGGATGCTAAGATCCTCACAGCAAACTATTTGGATGGGGAAAACTGCTACAGGGAAATTGTAGTATTACAAGGTGTATTTCAGATACCTGATTTAAATAAAAAATAGCTTGGACCAATATCAAAGGGGTACTCCGGTGGCAAACTTTTTTTTTATGAACTGGTGTCAGAAAGTTAAACAAATTTGTAAATTACTATTAAAAAATCTTTACCCTTCCTGTTCTTTTTAGAAGCTGTATGCTACAGAGGAAATTCTTTTCTTTTTGAATTTCTTTTTTGTTTTGTCCACAGTGCTCTCTGCTGACACCTCTGTCCGTATCAGGAACTGTCCAGAGCAGGAGAAAATCCCCATAGCAAACCTATCCTGTTCTGGACAGTTCCTGACACGGACAGAGGTGTCAGCAGAGAGCACTGTGTAGAAGAGAACAAAAACCTTTCTACTGCATTAAATGGGGTACTCCACATTTTGTTCCAAATGCTGGGTGTGAGCTGCAGGGGTTGTGATGTAAATGGCCTCGCCCCTCGTGATGCCACGCCCCTCAATGCAAGTCTATGGGAAGGGGCGTGGCAGCTCCCATAGACTTGCGTTGAGGGGGCATGGTGTGGCATCACAAGGCCATGGCCTTCCCTCCCATAGATTTGCATTAAGGGGGCATGGTGTGAAGCAGCTCGCACCCAGCATTCGCAAAAGAATGTTCCGAACGCTGGGGCAGTGGAGTACCCCTTTAAGAGTCTCTAAGAGCTCAGTGGCCTCCATAATTCTTACGTGGAAGAAGTTTGGACTTTTCTTGGAGCTGCCGTCCCAACCAAACTAAGTAATTGGGGAATAAGAGACTTGGTAAGAGAGGAGACCAAGAACCCAATGGTCATTCTGGCTGAAGATTTTTTTTTTTTTTTCCTTTTCAATAAATGAGTATTATTGAATTTCTTCCATTGTGTGATCACTTTGTCATTATGGGGTACTGAGGGCAGAATGATGGGGGACTTTTTTTTTAAATTTTTTTTTATTTTTTTTTATTTCAGCACAAGGAGCAAAATGTGAGAAAAAGTGAAAGGGTCTGAAAACATTCCTAATGCCCTGTATATTCTTGGCAGTGATGCCCGTGTTTGAGCAGTCCTTTCCTTCCTCCCCATATGATACCGCCGGCCCGTACCGCCTCTCACATCCCTCCATGGCCTCTCCATGTAATTACTTTAACCTGAACCTGACTCCATTTCTAGACATGTCCTTGCTTTTATTATTACCTTTAATAGTTTTATTCTCTCTTTATTGCATTTTCGCACCTCTTGCTCTGACAATACCATGGTTCCTATTAATTCAACCTACAGTTCAGTCCACAAGTGGCCCCATGTCGCCGCGCCCCCCGGGGATTTTCTTGTTGCTAGGTAACCCGCTCAAAACCTCAGAGAGTTTCAATAGATTGATGAACTGCAAAGTTTGAGAAAAATATTGACTTTTCATAATGTTATAGGATTTGTCTCTGTTAAACTTGTTTTATATAAGGCTGGGTTCCCATTACGTTTTCCCCCATACGGGAGCGCATACGGCAGGGGAGAGCTAAAAACGTGCGCTCCCGTATTCCTTTCTATGCGCTCCTTTATGTCATTCATTTCAATGAGTCGACCGCTGTGAAACGTTCGGTCCGGTCGGCTCATTTATGCCCCGTATGCACTTTTCCCCCGCACCTAAAACCGTGGTTGACCACGATTTTAGGTCCGTATGCGCTTTTTCCCTGTACCTAAAACCGTAGTCTACCGAGATTTTAGGTCCGGTTGTAAAAGCGCATATGGGGCAAAAATGAGCCGACTGGACCGAACGTTTCACCGCGGTTGACTCATTGAAATGAATTACATACGGCAGCGCATGGAAAGGCATATGGGAGCGCAAGTTTTTAGCTCTCCCCTTCCGTATGTGCTCCCGTATGGGGGGAAACGTAGGGGGAACCCAACCTTAGTCATGTTTGGGCCCATTGCAGTTTATTTCTCTGCTGATGGAAAAAGCTATGCAAATAATCACACCAACGATTGGAAAAAGCTCAGCCCGCTTAGGGTGCATGCACACCATGTTCTCACTGTACGGGTGCCGGATCTGGCTGGGGAGGGGAAAACCGTGCGCTACCGTACCCCAGCCGGATCGGCGCTGAAATCCTTTGACTTTAATGAGCTGAACTGAGTCACCGTTTTACTCTGGTCGGCTCATTTTTGACCCGTATCCGGTTTTCTGACCGGACCTCAAGAAGGTATACGTATACATGTATATATATATATATATATATATATATATATATATATATATATACAGTGGTTTCTCAACATATGATGGTAATCCGTTCCAAATGGCCCATCGTTTGTTGAAACCATCGTATGTTGAGGGATCCGTGCAATGTAAAGTATAGGACAGTGGTCTGCAACCTGTGCACCTCCAGATGTTGCAAAACTACAACACCCAGCATGCCCGGACAGCCGTTGGCTGTCCGGGCATGCTGGGAGTTGTAGTTTTGCAACATCTGGAGGTTCGCAGGTTGAAGACCACTGGTATTAGAGGTTATACTCACCTGTCCCCGCCGCTCCGGACCGTCACCGCTCGTCACCGCTGCCCTGGATGTCGCCTTCCATCGTTGTCGCCGCGTCCCCGGGGTGTCCCTGCCACTCCAGCAAGGCCTCTGCTTCTCCGGTATCCTCATTCTCTGTCACCGCCATCACGTCGCTATGCACGCCGCTCCTATTGGATGACGGGACGGCGTGCGCAGCGACGTGACGACGACGATGGAGAGCGCCGACGATGCAGAGGATCCTGAAGAGGACGCGCCGGAGCCCCGAGGACAGGTAAGTGATCGTCAGCAGACCACACGGGGCACTGTAAATGGCTATCCGGTGGCAGCTGAAGCAGTCTGCGCTGCCGGATAGCCGTTTATGCGATGGCCCCGTCATACAAAAGCATTGTGTGTTGATGCTGCCTCTGAGAGACCATCGTATGTTAATGATCGTATGTCGGGGCCATCGTAGATCGGGGGGTCACTGTATATACCTTGTTTTATCTGGGACATCTTCTTATAATAAAGTAAGCCTCAGAAATCAGGTGTCCGTCTATCACAGTGTTTCACAGATTTTGATGAAACGCTGCTACTTGCTAATAATATAAATTTAAGTCTGACCTAGGATCTGTTGCACAACTACAACTTCCAGCATACCCAGACAGCCTTTGGTTGTCCGTGCATTCTGGGAGTTGAAGTTGTGAAACAGCTGGAGGCAAACTAGTTGGGAACCATTGTAAGGCTACAGTAAGTTCACACGTCGGGAATTCCCATAAAGATGTAGAATTCTGGCCAAATGATGCGGGCGCGGAATTCTGCATGAATTCTCCATGTACGGAAAATGGGGCTTTTCTTTCATTGCTTTGATTACATTTTGTGTGGAATCTGTGTGAATTCTGCGCGAATTCTTCAAAAAATTTGCATCAATTCTACATTTTGTGTAGAAAATCCACTTCAACGAGCTTCTACATGGGTATTCTGCAAAAAATCCTTTTTGCGAAAGCAGAATTTTCGCAGCTGACAGACCGATGCGGAAATTCTGTAATGTGAATGGGTCAGAATTTCATAAGGCAGTAAACACATGCGGAATTTCCATGCGAAAATCGGTGCAGAAATTATGACGTGTGAACATAGCCTAATAGCCTTACACCTGATTTCTGATTTACTTGTTAGCTTTGCTGTGTAGACCAAGGCAGATGAGTAGAGTCATCTCTTTGTCATAAGAAGATGGGCCCAGATATAGCAGGATTTATATTATCAGAAATTTGTATACATTACTATTATTATTTGTAATTTCTTTTTGCTGTACTTTTTTTTTGTTTGCTGTACTTTTCTGCATCATTGCTTTTATTCTTATCCGACAAATCCAATGGTATTAGGCTACAGGTGGATAGGTGGAGTTTGTTATATAAACCCTTTGTGTCTCTCTGTATATAGATCATGATTAAGGGCTCATGAAGCTTGGAAAATGTTGATCTTGCTTATGGCAGAATTTTCTATCATTCAGTTTTTTACATCATTAATGATTGGATGATTTTCTTTGTGATATTCTACAAATACAATTGGAAGTTTTGTGCGAAAAGGCTGGACTAAACTTTTTACTTGTCATTACAGAGGAGCTATCGGGTCCACGCACAGGCGAGCTGAAAATCCTTTAAGACTCTTACAAAGTACAATCAGTCGGAAAAAAATAAACAAGTCTTCATATGTCTCTGCGGATTGAAAAATAAAAGAGTTATGGCTCTTAGAAGGTGAGGAGGAAAAAACTAACTGTAAAAATGAAAATCGGTTGCATCATCAAGGGGTTAAAAAAGTAGATACATAAAATAATAATAATAATATCACAAATACTAATAATACTAATAATATCACAAATAATAATAATACTAATAATAATATCACAAATAATAATAATAATATAATATCACAAATAATAATACTACTAATAATAATAATCACAAATAATAATAATAATACTAATAATAATATCACAAATACTAATAATACTAATAATAATATCACAAATAATAATAATAATACTAATAATAATAATCACAAATAATAATAATACTAATAATAATATCACAAATAATAATAATAATATAATATCACAAATAATAATAATAATAATAATATCACAAATACTAATAATACTAATAATAATATCACAAATAATAATACTAATAATAATAATAATAATAATCACAAATAATAATAATACTAATAATAATATCACAAATAATAATAATATAATATCACAAATAATAATAATATCACAAATAATAATAATAATAATAATAATAATAATATCTCAAATACTAATAAGACTAATAATAATATCACAAATAATAATAATAATACTAATAATAATAATAATCACAAATAATAATAATATCACAAATAATAATAATATAATATCACAAATAATAATAATAATAATAATAATATCACAAATAATTATAATAATAATAGAGATGAGCAAACTTACAGTAAATTCAATTCGTCACAAACTTCTCGGCTCGGCAGTTGATGACTTATCCTGCGTAAATTAGTTCAGCTTTACGGTGCTCCGGTGGGCTGGAAAAGGTGGATACAGTCCTAGGAAAGAGTCTCCTAGGACTGTATCCACCTTTTCCAGCCAACGGGAGCACCTGAAAGCTGAACTAATTTATGCAGGAAAAGTCATCAACTGCCGAGCCGAGAAGTTTGTGACGAATCAAATTTACTGTAAGTTCGCTCATCTCTAAATAATAATGATAATAATAATATCACAAATAATAATAATAATAATAATAATAATAATAATAATGATAATAATAATATCACTAATAATAATAATAATAATAATGATAATAATAATATCACTAATAATAATAACAATAACATACAAGGGGAAATGTATAATTAAAAGTGTGAATCAAGTTATGTTTCCACCGCTTTTCCTGGGGCACCTTCTTCTTAAATAGCTAAAATGCTGAGGTAGGTTTCAATGTGCGGTCCACATTGGGTGACAATTTTAAATTGTCGCATTTGAAGGAACCCGTCGTCCCTGAGGTGGGAGCTTTACACATTCTCTACTTAGCAAGGAAACTTATTGCCCAGTTCTGGCTCGCCCCACTCCTCCAGCTATAAGGCTATGTTCACACTACTTAGAGGTGCACAACAGGTACCAGCGTTTGATCAGGGAATCATTTTGGATACATAAACTTGGCACTTTAGTTGCCCAAGGTTTAAAGGGGTACTCCGCTGCTCCGCTGTTCTGAACGCTGGAGCCGGCACCCATAGACTTGCATTGAGGGGGCGTGGTGTGACACCATGAGGGTCATGGCTGTGGTGTCACAACCCCCGCAGCCCACACCCAGTGTTCCGAACAAATTGTTCCAAATGCTGGGGTAGTGGAATACCTCTTTAACCCCTTCAGGACGGAGCCCATTTTGGCCTTAAGGACCGGAGCGTTTTTTGCACATCTGACCACTGTCACTTTAAACATTAATAACTCTGGAATGCTTTTAGTTATCATTCTGATTCCGAGATAGTTTTTTCATGACATATTCTACTTTAACATAGTGGTAAATTTTTATCGATACTTGCATCCTTTTTTGGTGAAAAATCCGTAAATTTGATGAAAAATTTGAAAATTTCGCATTTTTCTAACTTTGAAGCTTTCTGCTTGTAAGGAAAATGGATATTACGAATACATTTTTTTTTGGTTCACATATACAATATGTCTACTTTATATTTGCATCATAAAATTGATGAGTTTTTACTTTAGGAAGACACCAGAGGGCTTCAATGGTCAGCAGCAATTTTCCGATTTTTCACAAAATTTTCAAACTCAGTATTTTTCAGGGACCAGTTCAGGTTTGAAGTGGATTTTAAGGGTCTTCATATTAGAAATACCCCATAAATGACCCCATTATAAAAACTACACCCCCCAAAGTATTCAAAATGACATTCAGTCAGCGTTTTAACCCTTTAGGTGTTTCACACGAATAGCAGCAAAGTGAAGGAGAAAATTCACAATCTTCATTTTTTACACTCGCATGTTCTTGTAGACCCAATTTTTGAATTTTTACAAGGGGTAAAAGGACAAAATTTTTACTTGTATTTGTAGCCCAATTTCTCTCAAGTAAGCACATACCTCATATGTCTATGTAAAGTGTTCGGCGGGCGCAGTAGAGGGCTCAGAAGGGAAGGAGCGACAAGGGGATTTTGGAGAGTACGTTTTTCTGAAATGGTTTTTGGGGGGCATGTTACCTTTAGGAAGCCCTTATGGTGCCAGAACAGCAAAAAAAACCCACATGGCATACCATTTTGGAAACTAGACCCCTCGGGGAATGTAACATGGGATAAAGTGAACCTTAATACCCCACAGGTGTTTCACGACTTTTGCAAATGTAAAAAATAAATAAAAAATTTTGCCTAAAATGCTTGTTTTCCCAAAAAAATTTTATTTTTAAAAAGGGTAATAGCAGAAAATACCCCTAAAAATTTGAAGCCCAATTTCTCCCAATTCAGAAAACACCCCATATGGGGGTGAAAAGTGCTCTGCTGGCGCACTACAGGTCTCAGAAGAGAAGGAGTCACATTTGGCTTTTTGAACGCAAATTTTGCTCTGGGGGCATGCCGCATTTAGGAAGCCCCTATGGTGCCAGGATAGCAAAAAAAAACCACATGGCATACCATTTTGGAAACTAGACCCCTCGGGGAACGTAACAAGGGGTTAAGTGAACCTTTATACCCCACAGGTGTTTCACGACTTTTGCATATGTAAAAAAAATTTTTTTTTTTTTACCTAAAATGCTTGTTTTCCCAAAAATTTTACATTTTTAAAAAGGGTAAAAGCAGAAAATACCCCCCAAAATTTGTAACACAATTTCTCCCGAGTACGGCGATACCCCATATGTGACCCTAAACTCTTGCCTTGAAATACGACAGGGCTCCAAAGTGAGAGCGCCATGCGCATTTGAGGCCTAAATTAGGGATTGCATAGGGGTGGACATAGGGGTATTCTACGCCAGTGATTCCCAAACAGGGTGCCTCCAGCTGTTGCAAAACTCCCAGCATGCCTGGACAGTCAACGGCTGTCCGACAATACTGGAAGTTTTTTTGCAACAGCTGGAGGCTCCGTTCTGGAAACAGTGGTGTACCAGACGTTTTTCATTTTTATTGGGGAGGGGAGGGGGGCTGTGTAGGGGTATGTGTTTATGTAGTGTTTTTTACTTTTTATTTTATTTTTTGTGTTAGTGTAGTGTAGTGTTTTTAGGGTACAGTCACACGGGCGGGGGTTCACAGTAGTTTCTCGCTGGCAATTTGAGCTGCAGCAGAAAGTTTGCGGCAGCTCAAATTTGCAGCCGGATACTTACTGTAAGCCTCCGCCCATGTGAGTGTACCCTGTACGTTCACATTGGGGGGGGGACATCCAGCTGTTGCATAACTACAACTCCCAGCATGCCCGTTGGCTGTCGGTGACTGCTGAGAGTTGCAGTTTTGCAACAACTGTAGGCACACTGGTTATGTATCACGGAGTTTGTGACCTAACTCAGTGTTTCACAACCAGTGTGCCTCCAGCTGTTGCAAAACTACAACTCCCAGCATGTACGGTGCATGGTGTACGGTGACTGCTGAGAGTTGTAGTTTGCAACAGCTGGAGGCACACCGGTCGTGAAACACTGAGTTAGGTAAAAAAAAACTCTGAGTTTCACAATCAGTGTGCCTTCAGCTGTTGCAAAACTACAACTCTCAGCAGTCACCGACAGCCAACGGGCATGCTGGGAGTTGTAGTTATGCAACCAGCAGATGCACCACTACAACTCCCAGCATGCACTTTAGCTGTTTGTGCAAGCTGGGAGTTGTAGTTATACAACAGCTGAAGGTACACTTTTCCATAGAAAGAATGTGCCTCCAGCTGTTGCAAAACCATAAGTCCCAGCATGCCCATAAGGGAATGCTGGGAGTTGTGGTGGTCTGCCTCCTGCTGTTGCATAACTACAGCTCCCAGCATGCCCTTTTTGCATGCTGGGAGCTGTTGCTAAGCAACAGCAGGAGGCTGTCACTCACCTCCAACGATCCAGACGCTGCAGGTCAGTCCCGCCGCCGCAGCTGCTCCTGGGGCCCCGATCCCAACAGGGGCGCCGGGGATCGGGGTCCCCAGCATCGGGGGTCGTCTTCCCGCACCCGCTCACGTCCTCCGGAAGAGGGGCGGAGCGGGTGCGGGAGTGACACCCGCAGCAGGCGCCCTGATTGGTCGGCCGGTAATCCGGCCGACGAATCAGGGCGATCGTGAGGTGGCACCAGTGCCACCTCACCCCTGCAGGCTCTGGCTGTTCGGGGCCGTCAGAGACGGCCCCGAACAGCCAGTAATTCCGGGTCACCGGGTCACCGGAGACCCGATTGACCCGGAATCGCCGCAGATCGCTGGACTGAATTGTCCAGCAATCTGCGGCGATCGCCGACATGGGGGGGCATAATGACCCCCCTGGGCGATATGCCGGGATGCCTGCTGAACGATTTCAGCAGGCATCCGGCTCCGGTCCCCAACCGGCTAGCGGTGGGGGCCGGAATTCCCACGGGCGTATGGATACGCCCTCGGTCCTTAAGGACTCGGGATTCAGGGCGTATCCATACGCCCTATGTCCTGAAGAGGTTAAAGGGGTTATCCAGGGAAAAACTTTTTTTTAATATATCAACTGGCTCCAGAAAGTTAAACAGATTTGTAAATTACTTCTATTAAAAAATCTTAATCCTTTCAGTATTTATGAGCTTCTGAAGTTTAGGTTGTTCTTTTCTGTCTAAGTGCTCTCTGATGACACCTGTCTCGGGAAACGCCCAGTTTAGGAGAGGTTTGCTATGGGAATTTGCTTCTAAACAACCCTAACTTCAGAAGCTCATAAGTACTGAAAATATTAAGATTTTTGAATAGCAGTAATTTACAAATCTGTTTAACTTTCTGGAGCCAGTTGATTTATATAATTTTTTTTTTCCTGGAATACCCCTTTAAACAAGTGCCTTTCTTTGCAATCTTTGTGAATCTATGTACGTTTTAGAGTGAACTGGGGGGGGGGGGGGGGAGGTGTTGGGGTTGTTTTTGTCTATATTGTTTTTGTTGTGTATTTTTGTATTTCTTTGATAAAAGTGTACAATATTTAAAAAAAACTATCTGAAAAAAAGAAAAAAAATTGTCACAATATTTCCGTACATTTGCACAACAATTGGCAACAAAAGTAAATTTTATAAATTTAGTATCTAACTTATTGCAGTTAATGGGATATATGACCGACTTATGGTAGATGTGCGTCACATTTGTAAATTACTTCTATTTAAAAATATTAATCCTTCCAGTACTTATCAGCTGCTGTATGCTACAGAGGAAGTTCTTTTCTTTTTTAATTCCCTTTTTGTCTGACCACAGTGCTCTCTACTGACACCTCTGTCCATTTTAGGAACTGTCCAGAGCAGGAGAAAATCCCCATAGGAAACCTATCCTGCTCTGGACAGTTCCTGACATGGACAGAGGTGTCAGCAGAGAGCACTGTGGTCAGACAGAAAATAAATTCAAAAACAAAAGAAATTCCTCTGTAGTATACAGCAGCTGATAAGTACTGGAAGGATTAAGATTTTTTATTTGAAGTAATTTACAAATCTGTTTAACTTTCTGGCATCCGTTGAGTACCCCTTTAAGCTCAGTAAAGCTATACCCTGGTGCTGTATACTCCAATAAGCTTTGTTCTCTGCAGTACTCCTCTCGGCAGAACTGTTGCTCCACTTTTGGTTCTATCTAATAGTATTTCTATGGGCTTCCATTAGTGATGCATTTTCTTCCCGCCACACAAGCGAATGCATTAAAATTCTTTATCTGCACCATTAAAAGGAAGTTCCGTGTTACCTCTAAAGAAATATTTCACTTTTATGGGCAGCACTATAATAGGGAAATAGCGGAACGTTATATATTATAATGCTGCGCTGTAACAGGTTGTTTACTAGAAGGAAAATTCAGACTGTGCTGCGCGGGAGCTGAGGGTTATATATGGGGCTAATGCACTTATTGTACACAGTCAATGGGAACCTCCTGCTGATATATGATGGTGGGGGGGGGGGGGGGGGGTGGACAGAGAGCTGGGTCGCTATCACAACAGTAGATATGATTTGCCATCACCATATTGGGGTTACTGCTTAGGATATGGTTGGCAAAGTGATAAGGAATCCTATGGCTTTAAATAATTATTAATTAGGGTTTTGTTTTTTTTTATTATTATTTTTAACTATATTATTATATAATCCAAACCTATATATCCCCCAACAATACCTCTGGAGTGGTGAGGAGGGTGTGTGCAGCCTAAGCCAATCATAGCTCATCTCACACTGAACTGCTCTGGGCTGTGTGTAGCAGAGTGAGGGAGGAAGTTCTCCCCTGTATGGCTTCAGATGATGTCACGCCTGCTGGGGCACGCCCATTCCCAGTCTGTGAATCTGACTGAGCAGAAAATACAGAGCAATATCAAGGTAGAAAACTAACAAAATAATAAAAATAAAGGCAGGGGGTATATATCCCCCAACAATACCTATTGGCGCACCCACAGTGCATGCCCAAGGTCCCTGAGATAGAGAGATAGGGAAAGCATGGGCCTCTCTTTTGGCCTCTAGATGTCACCGTAGCATGTGATCAAAACTGATTTATTACTATACTACAATGAATAAATTATCTAATCTCTTAGGCTGCTGAGATTGTCCCTATATCGACAATCTCCGCCGCACGAGATTAGAACAGCGGAGCCCAAACAATTTCACGAGTAAAACAGAAGAACCCGGACAGTTCCACAGCCCGAGAGCAAAAAAGTGGAGCCCGGACAGTTAAATCATACTTAACCATAATGTTGGTACGGCAGTAGGATGTTTTAAACTCCGGCCAATCTCCACAGCCAGAAAGTAGAGCAATCAGGAGATGTTCCGAATATCCCATGCAAGTCTATGGGACCTCCAGTATCTCTCCTGATTGGATTGCTTTCAGGCTGCAGACATTGTCCGGGAGTTTTTAAACATCCTTCCACAGGAACAACATCATGATAAAGTATGATTTAACTGTCTGGCAGGCAGGTGCGGAGAATAGTTAGTTCGGGGCAGGGAGATGGGACAGGGCAGGCGGGGGAGAGAAGATTTATTGCAGTCTGAGACAGGGGGAGAGAAGATATCAGTGTGGGCAATGGGGGCAGGGAAAGGGCATGGCAGTGCTGGAGAAAGAGCAGCCTCTTCCTGCTGGGGCTTCAGGAGACTGGGAAAGCTGGGTGGCACACAGTATGTGTGCCACCTAGCTTTCCAAGTCTCCTGAAGAGCTCGAACATGGCTGCTTTACCAGACAGTTATTCTCTTCAAGAATAATTTAATCTAGTCCTACATAACTAATTTTTTATAATAATGTCACCTAGAAGTCTATTACTATGATGCAGTATAAAAGTGCAATGGTAAAATAGAAAAATACAATTGAACAAACATCAATGAAGCTCGCCGAATCTTATTGGTGGAGTGGGTCATGTGATCGGTTGTTATATATTATTATATAACTTGTCCCCCAAAAGGTAAAAAAAAAATACATTGGGGACTTTATTGTATTTTTTTTCTTTACATGACACTACCTCTGTAGCAGTGTTTCCCAACCAGGGTGCCTCCAGCTGTTGCAAAACTACAACTCCCAGCATGCCCGGACAGGCTTTGCTGCGCTATCCCTGTGATAGCCTCGACAAAGCAGGGAAGCTTATTGTCTCTCTCCTGCTATTAGGCGTCTGTGCACATGACCCCCAAGCCCCCTCTACACCCCAATGATAATAGATGTTCCTTTATATATATTAAAAACCCATAATAATAATGATGCATAATAATGAGCGGAAAACTAGTGATGATGTGAGACAGTGGAGGAGACAGGACGGTGAGTGATAGGTGATTGTCTGCTGCCACCATGTGTCACCTTATGGGAATGACAGCTCACAGGTCACATGAATTGGTATGGTTAGTAATTATAATAGAAGAAGATTACAACAATGCTCCAAGTGTTTTTACTGGTCAGGATTGGAGACTGAATCAAAACCAACAAGTCTACATATATATGAGAACGAAGATACAAATAATGAACGTTACTATATATTTAAAACCTCCCAGGTACAGCGCCATCTAGTGACACTGAGCAGATATAGACATTAATTAATAACATGAACTAGGGTGACAACTTCAACAGACAGAAATCTATGTAACACATCTATCTATCTATCTCATATCTATCTCATATCTATCTATCTCATATCTATGTATCTATCTCATATCTATCTATCTATCTCATATCTATCTCATATCTATCTATCTCATATCTATGTATCTATCTCATATCTATCTATCTATCTATCTATCTCATATCTATCTATCTCATATCTATCTGTCTCATATCTATCTGTCTCATATCTATCTATCTCATATCTATCTGTCTCATATCTATCTGTCTCATATCTATCTGTCTCATATCTATCTATCTCATATCTATCTATCTATCTATCTATCTATCTGTCTCATATCTATCTATCTATCTATCTATCTATCTATCTATCTATCTATCTATATATCTGTTCTGTCTGTCTATCTCCTATCTATCTATCTATCTATCTATCTCATATCTATCTATCTATCTATCTATCTTCTATCTGTCTGTCTGTCTATCTATCTATATCATATCTATCTGTCTATCTATCTATCTATCTCATATCTATCTGTCTATCTATCTCTCATATCTATCTATCTTCTATCTATTTATCTATCTCATATCTATCTATCTCATATCTATCTATTTCATATCTATCTCATATCTATCTATCTATTTATCTCATATCTATCTATCTCATATCTATCAATCTATATAGAAGAGGAAAGCAGCACTCCAGGTGTAGGGATGTGCGGGTGCCTCCCGTTGTTGATCTGGGTCAGAGATCCAAACTGGATATAGAAAGTAGAAACAGTGGCACTCCAGATAGGTGAAGAAAGTGATGTCTTTATTCACTCCAACGAGCGACGTTTCGGCCGGCTCACCCAGCCATTATTAAGCCTAGGCTTGATAATGGCTGGGTGAGCCGGCCAAAACGTCGCTCGTTGGAGTGAATAAAGACATCACTTTCTTCACCTATCTGGTGTGCCACTGTTTCTACTTTCTATATCTATCTATCTATCTCATATCTATCTATCTCATATCTATCTATCGATCTCATATCTATCGATCTCATATCTATCTATCTATCTCATATCTATCTATCTATCTATCTATCTCATATCTATCTATCTATCTATCTATCTATCTCATATCTATCTATCTATCTCATATCTATCTCATATCTATCTATCTATCTATCTATATATCTCATATCTATCTATCTCATATCTATCTATCTCATATCTATCTATCTCATATCTATCTATATCATATCTATCTATATCATATCTATCTATCTCATATATATCTATCTATCTCATATCTATCTGTATCATATCTATCTATCTCATATCTATCTATCTATATCATATCTATCGATCTCATATCTATCTATCTCATATCTATCTATCTCATATCTATCTATCTCATATCTATCTATCTCATATCTATCTATCTATCTATCTATCTATCTATCGATCTCATATCTATCTCCTATCTATCTAATATCTATCTATCTATATCATATCTATCGATCTCATATCTATCTATCTCATATCTATCTATCTCATATCTATCTATCTCATATCTATCTATCTATCTATCTATCGATCTCATATCTATCTCATATCTATCTCATATCTATCTATCTCATATCTATCTATCCATCTATCTCATATCTATCTATCCCTCTGCTGTTTATACCTAGTTATTATCTCACATGTATCTATATATCATGTTGCAGGATAATATATTGCTGTTTTGTGTTTCCAGAGCAGCGCTCATATTACCGCACTTCACTCCGGTTAACAGTTCATTGATTTTCTGCCATATACTAAAAATATTACCGAGCCTACGGGAGTCTGAACATAGTCGGCAGTAAAATACAGTTCACTCAGCTCCTTTTTGGGGAAAGTATCTGTTATTATTTTACAGTCCTCTACATTACGGACGAGGGGGTAAAACACAGGTTGTAGTGGGCCAATATAATTTCCAATAGAACATCTTTACTGGACACTTCTACCATACCTCCCAACCGTCCCAGATCCGGCGGGACATTCCCGCTGATAAGGTGATGTCCCGCCAGAACGGCCCCCACATGTCCCGCATTTAACTGTAAATGCCTGTAATGATGCATCTGCACTAAAATGTGCCGCTTGGTGAAAAGTTTGACAGGATGAAGAGTCATTGGCTCCTAACACTGTCTATCACATTGTGCCCGTGGCAACAGTAAGCTAGCGGACACAAGAGGCTGGACCCTTGAGACGCCAGAAGAAGAGGTAAGAAGATGCTGTGCAGAGGGAGCCGACAGAGGAAGAGGACCTGAACAGCAGTAGGTATGTATGGCAGGCCGTCATGCAGCGGTGGGGGCATGCGGTGGGTTGTTGGGGGTTGTGCGGTTGTTGGGGTTGTGACTGACGGTACTGCTACCTCCCTTGGGTGTGGGTACTTCTGCATATCTAATGTGGGGGAACTGCTGCCTATCTAATGTGGGGGAACTACTGCCTATCTAATGTGGGGGAATTACTGCTTGTCTAATTTGGGAGAACTGCTGCCTGTCTAATGTGGGGGAACTACTGTCTGTATAATGTGAGGGAACTGCTGCCTATCTAATGTGGGGGAACTTCTGCCCATCTAATGTGGGGGAACTGCTGCCTGTCTAATTTGGGTGAACTGCTGCCTGTCTAATGTGGGGGAACTACTGTCTGTATAATGTGAGGAAACTGCTGCCCATCTAATGTGGGGGAACCTCTGCCCATCTAATGTGGGGAAACTGCTGCCTATTTAATGTGGGGAAATTGTTGCCTGTCTAATTTGGGTGAACTGCTGCCTGTCTAATGTGGGGGAACTACTGTCTGTATAATGTGAGGGAACTGCTGCCTATCTAATGTGGGGGAACTTCTGCCTACTTAAAATGGGGGACTGCTGCCTATCTAATGTGGGGGAACTTCTGCCTACTTAATGTGGAGGACTGCTGCCTATCTAATGCAGGAGAACTGCTGCCTGTCTAATGTGTGGGACAGCTGCCTACCTAATGTGGGGGACTGCTGCCTATCTAATGTGGGGAAACTGCTGCCTATTTAATGTTGATGAACTGATGCCTATCTAATGTGGGGGAACTGCTGCCTACCTAATATGGGGATTAACTACCAATCTAATAGAGGGGCTACCTACTATTGACAGCTATCTGAGAGATTTACCCACAGGGGCAACTCTTTCTGAAGGGGCCCTGCCTACTCGGGGAAACTGATGGGGAAAACAGCCTAAAAGACCCTGTCTACCTACAGGAGTGACCTAACTTCCTATTGAGTGGGACTTACTGACTCTTCCCCAACACACTTATCTACCAATTTGCTATGTGGGACACCAGGGGGGGGGCTGAAATGTTTTTTTCTGACAGATTCTGCAGAAAGGAGTCTAAGCTGGAAGAAATCATCATGACGGTCTTGACTGGATGGAGAAGAAAAAGCAAAAAGCAAAGTGAGCGATTCCAATCAGAGAAGATGTCACCTGATATAACTGTATTTAATCTCTTATATGGTCTGTAGTAGTAATGATGGGGGTTGTTGTCAGTCACCTGATATAACCGTATGTTGCAGTATATTACTGTATGTAACAGAGGGGTCAGCAGAGAGCACTGTGGTCAGACTGAAAAGAACTACTGGAAGGATCAAAATTTTTATATAGAAATGATTAACAAATCTGTATAACTTTCTGGCACCAGTTGATTTAAAAAAAATAAAAAATAAAAAAGGTTTCCCACCGTAGTACCCCTTTAAGAGAGTATTTGTTGTTAATTCCCCTTAGACATGGTGAGGTGAGAGTAAAGTTGACCTGTCTGCAGCTAAAGGGATAACAACTTGGGCAGTGTCCATTGTTCTTTCCAGTGCCGAGATAAAAGCCTATTTGTTGATATGTACAGTAAATGAGGCTCATGTGCCAAGTGGGTGTTCCCCTGCACGGTAAGGCCAAGATTAACCACCCCACCTCTGTGCCTGCTGTCAATCAAGTTGGGAATAGGCATATGCATCTAAGCATAGAGGAGGTGACTAAGAGATGGGATGGCCTTTGGGGTGGGTTCCCACCACTGTCACCACCCGTTATCTTTAGCTGCTGAGCGCTCCAACCCCACCTTCCCTGACATATTGGTCCTGATGTGGTGGCCCAGTACAGGAGTTGCACCATGGCTACCCTGTCAGGCAGACTCCATTCCGTGACCCCTGGGCCTCCCCTTCACCTGTGTGCCCTGAATAGTTAAATAATGCATGTGTTATCCAATGCAATGTACATAATTGTTCTATGCCTTTAAGTACTGTTGTCATGTGATTGTAATGAAGGAAGGTACCAGTGACCATGTGACCTACAGGGGGACCTATGGGACCCCTCCAGAGTCTCCCCCATATAAGCCCCAGGTGGAGCTACCTCTTTCTCTTTGAGTCTTTGCTGAGCTACAGTGAGGTCAAGTCTGGAGAGAGTGTCTGGTGTCCTAAAGAGGCCTAACGTCTACCAAGCAGCCATGGATCCACAAGCAGTGGCGTTGCTAGGGTTGGTGTCACCCGGTGCGGTAGAAAATGGTGTCACCCCCATACCTACCCCCTCCCCCCAGTAAGTTTTTAGCCTGTTGTGACAGACACCACTATTGTAGCGCATTGTGAGAAATTCCAGTATAATAATCAGATATACCAGTTGCCACAGAATAGGAAAGTGTTAAAGAAGTTTTCACCATTGAAATATACAGCTCCCAGAATTACTTAAAGGGGTACTCCACTGGAAAACATTTACTTTTATATCAACTGGTGCCAGAAAGTTAAGCAGATTTTTTAATTACTTCTATTTAAAATCTTAATACTTACAGTACTTATAAGCTGGTGTATTCTCCACAGGAAGTTGTGTAGTTCTTTCCAGTCTGACCACAGTGCTATTTGCTGACACCTCTGTCCATGTCAGGAACTGTCCAGAGCAGGATAGGTTTGCTATGGGGATTTGCTCCTACTATGGACAGTTCTTGACATGGACAGAGGTGTCAGCACAGAGCACTGTGGTCAGACAGAAAATAAATTAAAAAAGAAAATAACTTCCTGTGAATCGCTTATACAGCAGCTAATAAGTACTGGAAGGATTAAGATTTTTAAATAGAAGTAATTTACAAATCTCTTTAACTTTGTAGCACCAGCTGATTAAAACATTTTTTTTCCAGTAGAGTACCCCTTTGAGCAGTGGTGAGGTTATGCTGGGAGTTGTAGTTTCACTGACCTAACTGTAGAACGGACAAGTGACTACAGGACACAGAGAGGAGAATGTACAATGATATCAGTGATTACAGGTGACGTCTTCTCTATAGTCCTCCCTTATCTAATTCAGATGGTACATACCACCAGGACATGTTCCAGCTAAAACTTCTCTCTGCAGAATGTGACGCCCAGACGTCTCCTCACTATGTCAGCACATTCTCATCCTCTATATGAAAACAAGTATTATTATAAACCTGCCAGACACTGTATCCTCTAAATATAATACTACTATACAATATACTCTTTGATTATAAACCTTCCATACAACATACCCACTGAATATAAAGCTACCACACACTGTACATTCTGAATATTATACCAACACATACTGTACACTCTGAATATAAATCTGCCACATACTGTACCCCTGAATATAATACTATCACATACTGTACCCTCTGAATATAAATCTGCCACATACTGTACCCCTGAATATAATACTATCACATACTGTACACTCTGAATATAAATCTGCCACATACTGTACCCCTGCATATAATACCGCCATACACTGTACCCTCTGAATATAATACTACCACACACTGTACATTCTGAATATAATACCAACACATACTGTACCCTCTGAATATAAATCTGCCACATACTGTACCCCTGAATATAATACCGCCACACACTGTACCCTCTGAATATAATACTACCACACACTGTACATTCTGAATATAATACTACCACAAACTGCGCCCTCTGAATATAATACTACCACAAACTGCGCCCTCTGAAAATAAATCTGCCACATACTGTACCCTCTGTATATAAATCTGCCACATACTGTACCCTCTGAATATAAATCTGCCACATACTGTACCCTCTGAATATAAATCTGCCACATACTGTACCCCTGAATATAAATCTGCCACATACTGTACCCTCTGAATATAATACTACCACCCACTGCACCTTCTGAATATAATACTTAGAGATGAGCAAACTACAGTAAATTCAACTCGTCACAAACTTCTCTGCTCGGCAGTTGATGACTTTTCCTGCATAAATTAGTTCAGCTTTCAGGTGCTCCCGTGGGCTGGAAAAGGTGGATACAGACCTAGGAGACTCTTTCCTAGGACTGTATCCACCTTTTCCAGCCCACCGGAGCACCTGAAGGCTGAACTAATTTACGCAGGATAAGTCATCAACTGCCGAGCCGAGAAGTTCGTGACGAATCGAATTTACTGTAAGTTCGCTCATCTCTAATAATACTACCACAAACTGCGCCCTCTGAATATAATACTACCACAAACTGCGCCCTCTGAATATAACGTTGCCATACAGTGCACCCTCTGAATATAATACCACAACCAAAGTAACACCCCTCAACATCCGTTAGCTGATGCTATTACCACGGGAGGGGGGTATTGGTGGTGTTGCTAGTGGATGATGGGGGTGCTACTACTGGGGAGGTGTTGCTGGAGGATGATGAGGGTGCTACTGGCCATCCCCCCTGGCAGTATCACCCCCATCATCCATCGGCAGGATCATCCTCCTGGCAGGAGCACCTCCATCATCCACCATCAGGATATGTTGATGGAGGTGCTGCTGGGGGGGGGGGGGGGGGGGTGTTGCTGGTGGATGATGAGGGTGCTACTGCCAGGGGGGGAGCATTAGGTAGGCAGCAGTGCCCCCACATTAGGTAGGTCGCAGTTTCCCCACATTAGGTAGCATCTATTCCCCACATTAGGCAGCATAGATTCCCCACATTTGGTACCAGTTCCCCCACATTAGGTAGGTACCAGTTACCCCACATTAGGTAGCAATTTCCCCACATTAGGTAGCACAGATTCCCCACATTAGGTAGCAATTTCCACACATTAGCTAGCACAGATTCCCCACATAAGGTAGCATAGACTCCCCACATTTGGTAGCACAGATTCCCCACATTAGGTAGCATAGACTCCCCACATTTGGTAGCACAGATTCCCCACATTAGGTAGCATAGACTCCCCACATTTGGTAGTAGTTTCCCCACATTAGGCCGCAGGTCCCCTTGCAGGTTCCCCACAATGGGTCAGAGTTTCCCCACAATAGATCGCTGGTTATACCCCCCCCCCCTCCCCCCACACACACAAAAAAAAAAAAAAACACATACAACACAGAGAGACAAACACACACACACACACACACAGTCAGAGAGACACACACTCACAGACAGACAGACACACACACACACACACAGAGTCACACAGTCACACACACACAGAGTCGCACAAACACACACACACAGAGTCACACACACACACTCAGAGAGTCACACAAACACACACAGTCACATACACACAGTCACACACAAGCATAGATAGAGACAGAGAGACAGACATACAAACTCACCCATCCAGCGCAGCGATCCTTCTCACCGGGCGCCGTGCGAGTGACGTAACTCCTGCGTCCTCCTGCGCGGCCGTGCGGTGTGACGTCAGGCCGGCGCAGACGTGGGAGTGGAGGACGGGCACAGTACTGGTGAAGGTGAGGGGGGGTGTGATGACGGTCGGGCGCACAGTGAAGGTGAAAGAGGGGGTTTGCTGACGGACGGGCGCACCGCACACACAGCGGGGGGGGGGGGGGTGCTGACGGATGCGAGGCCGGTCGGGCACAGGTTAGGGGGGTGTCTGTGTAGCTGGGGAGGGGGAGGGGAGGGGTGCTGCGGAGCGTCTTGGTGTCACCCCATTGGGTTGGTGTCACCCGGTGCGGCCCGCACCCCCCGCACCCGGGTCGCAACGCCACTGTCCACAAGTCCACTACCCCCCAGGTCCAAGTCAAAACCTGGTAAGTTACAAACGGGGTAAAGTCTGTCATAGTCAGTCTCAGTCAAGTCAGTCTAAGTCAATCTGTCTCAAGTCAGCATGACCGTGCATCAAATTGTCCAACTCCACTATAAGTCCCAGCAAGCCCTGTGGTCTCTGATGTCACTGGTCACCTCCTTGGGTTTAGCCAAGCTGTATAGACTGTTACACCTGTCTGACTCAGTAAAGCTGCAGTTGTTCCGTAACTTGGCATCGGAGTCATTATTTGCACCCATGCCTAGCCCAGGATCCAGCGCTATACCTTTGGGTGGTGTAGAGGATAAACCACACCCTGGCATCACAAATACAAGGGATTAATGCCATCAGCCCCTGGGTAATTCCATCTGCCCTCATCACACCCTCACCACACTGGCAGTGACGACTTGCTCAGCTAATCATTGGTTTATCTCAAAAGGTCGGGGCAGGAGCACTCAGAGGGAAAAGAAAGGCCCGGTTCTGATGATCCTGGGGTCCAACCAGTGTGACCAGACACTTATCCTCTATCCTGTGCATAGGGGAGGAGTTTTTCATTACTGGAAAACCCCTTTAACAGTGCTGGTATAAAGAAGAAGTAACGCAGCACTCACCCACTGTCTCGTACAAACTTTATTTTATCATCACACAGTGCAGGAACAACAGGAAGGTGAAGAATAAAACGAACACACTCACAAAGAGCACGGGAACGACAACTCCGTTTTGCGGTCTTTCACCGCTTGGTCACGCCTACCCCTTTAACAGTGCACCTCACTTTGCAGGTTGTAGTTTACAGCAGTGTTTCCCAACCCAGTCCTCAAGGCACACCAACATTCTGGGTTTTTTCAGTTACTCCATTGGAATAGAACAGGGACTGTTGGTGTGCCTTGAGGACTGGGTTGGGAAACACTGGTTTAGAGGATCCATCTCCATGAAGCCGAGACAGTCAGACTTCTCAGCACTGGAACGCATCCTGGTCTAAAAGCTGCCGGTGAGTTCTGGTGGGAACAGGAGGCAGAGCGGGTGTATATCTGAACTCGGGTGGCCTAACTTATCCCTACTTTCCTAACTACTCCCCGCAACCAAAGCAGCGAATGAGCTGCCCATAAATTGCTCTCCTAACAACTAATACTTGGGCTTGAAGGGGTTCTCTGCCCCTAGACATCTTATCCCCTATCCAAAGGATAGGGGATAAGATGACTGCTCGCACCCAGCGTTGGGTGCAGCGCCTGAGGCTTGTGACGTCACGGCCATGCTCCCGCAATGCAAGTACCATGGCGTCGCGAGCAGGGAGTGACTGTGATGTCACAAGCCTCCGCCCCGCATCGCCAGTCATCCAGCACGGAGCAAAGTTCGCTCTGTGCACCAGATGTCTGAGGGTCCGCAGCCAAGATTGTGGGGGTTCCCAGCGGCGGGACCCCTGCAATCAGACATCTTCTCCCCTATCCTTTGGATAGGGGATAAGATGTCTAGGGGCGGAGTACCCCTTTAACCCTTCGCCTTCTGCTTTATCTTAAACAGTCTACAGTCCGTGGCACCTTGACCTATACTGCCAGGTACAATCCAGAATACCAGTCCTTTACCCCCAGTGCCTACTTTTATGAAACCTACTTTCTGTTTTTTTTTTTTTTTTTATTGATGGCCTTTTTGCAGGATAGGCCATCAATATCTTATTGATGGGGGTTTGACACTCGGCTGACTTGAAGGGGGTCGCTGTGGACTCTTTTTATCAGTTGGATTCTTCTCTCCCACTCTGTCTAAATAATCCAGGACAGTCCCATAGACTTACATTATGAGTCCCTCCTGGTCATGTGACAAAGAGACAGGAGAAAACACGCTAAGCGCGCACTTCTCCCGGCTCCTTCTTGTGATTGGTCAGGGTCTAAACACGACACGACGGATAAAGACTTTTCATAGTTTTTCAGGACATACCAATAGTTTTTTTTATTTTTTTATTTTTTTCATGACAGGTTTAAAGGAGATCTCTGGCAAATATTAACTTATCCCCAATCCACAGGATAGGGGATAAGCAGCTGATCATGAGGGGTCCGACTGTTGGGCCACCCATGATTTCCTGGACCGGACCCAACGCTCAGTGAGGAGCACGTGATGCAGCCAGTATACGCTCCATTCATTCCCAAGTGGGTGCCAAAAAGACCAGAGTACAATTCTCAGGCATCATCTGCGCTCCCATAAAAATGAATGGAGCGTGTGCCGTCTACCAGCAGACAACACACACTTTTTACTGAGAATGCCGGGGTCTGGTCCTTGAGATCGCGTGGGGGGCCCAGGCTGGGTTCACATCTGCGTTGTGCCATCCATTTTGAACAGATCTTAACCAAATGGGTAACAAACGGATGCACATGGAACACAATGTAGAGCAGTGTTTCCCAACCAGGGTTGCCAAACTACAACACACAGCATGCCCGGACAGCCACATGATAGGGGATAAGTAGCTGATTGCACAGGGACCGACTGTTGGGCCTACCTGCGATAACCGGGACATGACCCAGTGCTCAGTGAGGCGCGTGCACTGCAGCCGGCATGCACTCCATTCATTCCTATGGGAGCGCCGAAAAGACTCGAGTCCAGCTCTCGGGCATCATCGGCACTCCCATAGAAATGAATGGAGCGTGTGCCGTCTACCTGTAGACAACACACACTCCTCACGGGGTTCCATCCTGGCAATCTCAGGGGGGCCCAACGGCTGAACCCCCACGATAGCTACTTATCCACTATCCTGTGGATAAGTTATTTTTAGCCAGAGTACTCCTTTAGGGACCTTGATCATTTTCATTTCGGCCTCCTTGTTATGCGGACATTAAATTATTCAATGAACTGCTGATTCATGAAGCCACTCGACTAAATGATGACAAATGTTTCCTCCGCCGCGCCGGCTTCCTCCTATTAACGCTGAAAACACGCTCCAAAAACAACCGCTGTTCGGCGTACGGGGCGATAAGAGGCGCCGATTACAATGATTAAGTGTTGTTTGATCTAATTTATCTCCCCATATGTTCTCTGACACATTATGGAAACTCAA